>NC_024512.1:1810820-1987425 GCF_000001215.4 Drosophila melanogaster | reverse complement strand
ACTTTAAGCGTTCGTTACCGTTAATGGCTGCGGAAACTGTGCAGCCCTCTTAGTCAGCATTTTGGGCACTTGTGTTTACTCAGAAACAATGTTGGAAAACAAAATGTGGAACAATCACTTGTAGGGCAAAACTTATGTATATGTCGCAGATTTATTTTTAATTTCAAGTATAACGACCCATTTCTGTTACTTTGTGTCCACTTCTTTCGTTTCGCATATTCTTAGAACACGCATTCTCTACCTCGCAACAGCGTGGCAAATAACTGTTTCTGCCGAACGTAGTCTCTCGAGAGCGAGAGAGAGATATTCCCGTTAAGAATGGGACTAGCAAGGAATTGGCAAAAATGCCACAATGTGTGTTGGTATTAGTGTGTGTGTGGAGTGAAGTAAGTCTCCAAAGTGTGTTTGTATTGCGGGTAGACTTGGGTTCTACGCATTATTACAACGTTTGTTCTGCACATTAAGTTTTGATCGCCGAAAAAGACAGACATGCCTCGCTCCCGAATTAAACGCGTCAGAAAACGTTACGCCGACGCGGTAGAGAGTGATGCCGAGTATAAAAGTAATTCAGATCCAACATATACCATATATGTGCACTATGGCACATATAAATTCCTTTGTAAAACTGTATCTGTTATTAAAAAAAGATAAAAACCGAATTACAAGAACAAGTAGGCTGCGAAATTATTTTCAAATCAGACGAAGTTCAAGGTTACCCCAGGATGCTGTGCCATTGCCGCCGGCGGTGGTGGAGTGAGTAGAGCTCCGAGACCCCAGTCAGTAGAGCACTACCGCCGGCCGAAGTTCAAGCCCGGGTATTCTGAAGCCAAGAAACCAAAAATTACTGACGAATTTAGTTACAAGCAGACATAGTATTATGAAGAATTTAGTTAAGCACAATCACACATAAACACAAATTATAACACAAATACACTTTTTATTCTATCAATCAAAACTGGCCAACTTGGAAATCGAGAATCAGATATCCTACCAAAATTTACCAAGCTAGGAAAGTCAAACTCACGTCTGAAAGTTCAGAAAGTTTAACCATATAATGAAACAAATATTGTACCAACATGATGCTTTCGCCGATGAATATTTTTCTCTTTCGGAAAATCTGTTATTTTGTATTATTATATTGTATTTGTATTATGAAGAATTTAGTTAAGCACAATCACACATAAACACAAATTATAACACAAATACACTTTTTATTCTATCAATCAAAACTGGCCAACTTGGAAATCGAGAATCAGATATAGAACATAGAACCAGATGTCCTACCAAAATTTACCAAGCTAGGAAAGTCAAACTCACGTCTGAAAGTTCAGAAAGTTTAACCATATAATGAAACATGATGCTTTCGCCGATGAATATTTTTCTCTTTCGGAAAATCTGTTATTTTGTTTTTTATTAACTCACGGGAGTTTCTCCGCTACTTAGAATATTTGTCGTTCGCGTTTATTCGCTGGTCCCTGTTCGGGGGCCAGTTATTAATTACAGTTATTCTATTTCGTTTTGTAGATTGCAAGCGATCGTTTATAATAAATGATTATTTGAAACTGAAACTAACATACAAAATATTTCCCTAAGTCCGTCGCAATCAAGTGGAGGCGTCAGCAGCGTCGCAGCGGAGAAGTGCTGATGATCGCACTTTAAGCGTTCGTTGAAGTTGATGGCTGCGGATACTGTGCAGCCCTCTTAGTCAGCATTTTGGGCACTTGTGTTTACTCAGAAACAATGTTGGAAAACAAAATGTGGAACAATCACTTGTAGGGCAAAACTTATGTATATGTCGCAGATTTATTTTTAATTTCAAGTATAACGACCCATTTCTGTTACTTTGTGTCCACTTCTTTCGTTTCGCATATTCTTAGAACACGCATTCTCTACCTCGCAACAGCGTGGCAAATAACTGTTTCTGCCGAACGTAGTCTCTCGAGAGCGAGAGAGAGATACTCCCGTTAAGAATGGGACTAGCAAGGAATTGGCAAAAATGCCATAATGTGTGTTGGTATTAGTGTGTGTGTGGAGTGAAGTAAGTCTCCAAAGTGTGTTTGTATTGCGGGTAGACTTGGGTTCTACGCATTATTACAACGTTTGTTCTGCACATTAAGTTTTGATCGCCGAAAAAGACAGACATGCCTCGCTCCCGAATTAAACGCGTCAGAAAACGTTACGCCGACGCGGTAGAGAGTGAGCCGAGTATAAAAGTAATTCAGATCCAACATATACCATATATGTGCACTATGGCACATATAAATTCCTTTGTAAAACTGTATCTGTTATTAAAAAAAGATAAAAACCGAATTACAAGTACAAGTAGGCTGCGAAATTATTTTCAAATCAGACGAAGTTCAAGGTTACCCCAGGATGCTGTGCCATTGCCGCCGGCGGTGGTGGAGTGAGTAGAGCTCCGAGACCCCAGTCAGTAGAGCACTACCGCCGGCCGAAGTTCAAGCCCGGGTATTCTGAAGCCAAGAAACCAAAAATTACTGACGAATTTAGTTACAAGCAGACATAGTATTATGAAGAATTTAGTTAAGCACAATCACACATAAACACAAATTATAACACAAATACACTTTTTATTCTATCAATCAAAACTGGCCAACTTGGAAATCGAGTGTTGTAATTTATAATTTATATTTCCTTTCTTAATAAATAAATAAATAGTCAAGTTTATGTTTGAGTTTTATGATTTATATTTTAAGTTATTTCAACTGCAACACCAGCACCACGACCTACTCACAGCAAAAAACGTACAAGAAGGAATAAAAAGAGTGGTATTCTCTTACAATATGTTTTATGGCATAAAAGGTGTGGCCATTCATATCAAATATAAAGTAGTGTTGTTTAACGTTATTTTTGTAGGTTGAATAGTATATTCCAACACGCCCCCTCAAAAATAACGTCTATAATTAAAAACATAACAATAATATTCATTAGTAACTATCAAATGTGGGTGGTGTGCATTCTGGGAAGTGTTAACTGATCCAGCATTTGCTGCGAGGATACGGGGAAAACCCAGAAAAACCCGATCAGATCATTGTAACAAAATATGTTTACAGGAATTTAAATTTGAAAAATATATATAAAAATTTCATTCAGCATTCGATTGGTCGTCTTGCAGCAAACCCAATTTGTCTCGTAACTCCACAAATCTCGCAGCAGGCAACGGTTTTGTAAATATGTCAGCCAGTTGATTCTCTGTAGGAATATACTCAAGACAAATCACATTATTCTGAACTTGCTCTCTGGCAAAATGATATTTAATATCAATATGTTTAGCTCGTTTATGACATGAGGGGTTGTTTGCTATGCTAATACAGCCTTGATTGTCTTCGTAAATTTTAATGGGGTTTTCTTTTAATGGGGTTGTACTTTTTCTATCAATTTCACTACCAGCCCAATCAGAATCCACATAACCAATAATTTTATTTTCAAATGCCAAGTTCTTTTTAAAAATCAATTTCATATCGATAGTGCCCTTCAAATATCTAAGAACTCTTTTTAAGTTCTGCCATAATTCGGAGTTATTTTTGCTACTATATCTGCTCAAGATATTTACTGCAGTAGTTAAATCTGGGCGTGTACAAAGCATTATGTACATTAAACATCCTATGAGGCTACGGCATGGGGTATTGCAGTCTTCATCTGAATTAAGTAATTCATAATTTATTTTACTAGGTAAAGGAGTACTAACTGCATTACAATTTTCCATGTTAAATTTACTTAAAATTTTTTTAACATATGCAGATTGGCTTAAATAGATTTTATCTTCATGCATCTCTATCCTAATTCCAATAAAATGTTTTATTTCATTTAGGTCAGTCATCCTAAACTTTTCATTAAATACCTTTTGAAGTTATTCATTCTTGTCATATCTCCTGTAGCTATAACCACATCATCTACATATAATAATACATATATGTTTTCATTGATGTTACCTTTGTCTAAAATATATATACAGCGATCAACTGAAGAGTTTACAAACTCACACTCTTTCAATGCTTGCTCAAATACTTCAAACCAGCATCTAGCCGCTTGCTTGAGTCCGTAAATTGCCTTATTCAATTTACACACATTGTCACTATTACACGATATACCTTGAGGAAGTCTCATATAAATTTCCTCTTTTAACGTGCCATTTAAGAAAGCTGTTTTTACATCCATTTGATGGACTTTCAAGTTATACTGTATTGCTAATGACAATATAAATCGGAAACTTGAAATTCTAGCTACAGGAGCAAATGTCTCTTCATAGTCTATTTGGTATTTTTGAGTGAATCCTCGTGCAACCAATCTAGCTTTGTATCTAATTGGATTTCCAAGTTCATTATATTTAACAGAAAATACCCATCTGCTATCTACAATATTTTTGTTTTCAGGCCTTTTTGTAATTGTCCAAGTATTATTAATTTTATGAGCATTTAACTCTGTATTGATGGCTTCTTCCCAAGAAGATTTATCATCCCTATATTGAATTTCATCAAATGAATTTGGGACATCATTAAATATAGTGTGAGCATTTAGAACAACTTTATTTAGACTATTATCCTCTTCATTATAGGATATCTGAGGCTTAGTCTTTAATCTCTCACTTCTTCTATTAATAATTTCTATGCCATCATTTTTAGTTGGATTATCAATTCCAATTTCTTTTAAGTGCTCTGCTGTTTCACTTTCCCTACTCTCATTCGGGTTGCCTGATCCCTTACTTTCATTCAGGTGATCATCTCGCTTTCTTTTCTTACTCTCATTCAGAAAATATTTATTACTTTCCTTACTATCTTTCAGGAATTGTATGTTGTCGCATTCCTTACTCTCATTCGGGAACTCTGTTTGTATTATTTTCCTACTGTCATTCGGAAAATTTTTATTTTCACTTTCCTTACTATCTTTCAGGAACACTGTTTCAAATTTAACAGCTCTAGAATTAACCATATTGGTTTCATCGACAACAACATCTCTTGCGACAATAAATTTTTCATTTACAGCATCCCACAACTTAAAACCATTGGGTTCATAGCCCACAAAAATACTTTTAAATGATTTATCATCAAACTTTCCTTGTTTGTTTTTAATATGCACATAAACAGTTGCACCAAACACTCTCAAATGTTTTAAGTATGGCTTCTTATTGTGCCACATCTCATATGGGGTCTTTGAACTATCAACAAGTGCTCTGCTAGGAATTCTGTTGATTAAATAAGTAGCAGTTAATACTGCTTCGCCCCAAAAGCTTTTATCTAGCTTTGCACCACTAACCATGGTTCGAGCTTTTTCCGTAATGGTTCTTATCATTCTCTCAGAAACACCATTTAACTGAGGTGTATGTGGCATTGTTAAGTGATAAGAAATTCCTTTCTTAACACAAAATTGTCTCATCTCATTTGACAAGTATTCTCTACCATTGTCAATGTATAAGTACACAACCTTTAAATTAAAATGAGCTTCACTCTTGGCTACAAAATCTTGAAACATGCTAAACACATCAGATTTATATTTAATTAAATAAGTTACACAATAATGTGTAAACTGATCAACAAAGATCACAAAATAATTTTTATCATCTAAAGTAACTGGATTAATAGGCCCACAGACATCTGAGTGTACTACAAAAAGTGGTCTTTTAATATGGGTCTTATCTTTCAATTGTTTAAAAGGAAGTCTTGCCTGTTTACCATTTAAACAGGGTTCACAAATTTCACATGATAACTCTAAGTTGTTTAGAAGACTTTGATCACTAAACATATTCTTTCGTTTTATTTCTAATAATTTGCCATTGCTTATATGGCCAAACCTCTCATGCCATAAACGAAAATTATTTTTATGCTTAGCATTTATAGAATATGCTTGAAAATTGATCACAGGTACATTGTTTAACATACCTGAATTTTTGACAACCATTAACCCATTTTTCGAAATGGTTACACCGCTTTTGTCAAATTCGATCGACATTCCTGCCTCTTGGAGACGCTTTACGGACATCAAATTACCAGCAGCTTCCTTACAAAAGAGTACATCCTCCAGTGTAATCTCATGGTCATTCCGTAGTCGGACAATACCACGCTTAGTGGCATAAATAAATTCGCCTTGCTTGGCCACTGCAATCTTAAGTGGAGGCACAACCTCCACACTGTCGGTATACAGCGACTCATCATTTATAAGATGGTCACTAGCACCAGAATCAAGGACAAACCCGCAGTTGTCCATCACTGAAGTATTATTCACTTCTTTTACCATAAACGCAATGCCGTGTGATGTTGCAGTTTGAACTTGTTTTTCATTTTCTTTATTTTTATTATTTAATATTCTTTTATAATGGAAACAATCTTTTTTAATGTGGCCTTCTCTGCCACAGTGGTGACACTTGACTTTATACTTTGAATTTCCCTTGAATATTTTCTTTGGTTTAGTTACCCGATTTTTAAACAAATTATTTTTATAAGTGTTATTATTGTTGTGCACGATCGCGTTCATAACTTTCTTGCTTGTATCGTTGTGGTCATTTTTAATTTTAATTTCTTGATCCAGCAATCTATTTTTCACAAACGCCAATGTCAAATTTTCTTCAGATAATGTCTCTATCGCTGTAATAATTCCATCGTAACACGAAGGCAATGTGATCAGTAGATGAGAAATTTTATCCATCTCTTCTATTTTTGCACCAGCTGCCAACAATTCACTTATAAGTTCGTCAAAAATATGAAAATGGCTTAATAGTGACATCTCACTCGATAGCTTCAGAGAAAGCAAACGTTTTCGCAGCGCCAGTTGCGACGCCAAACTTTTTCGTTCATAAACGGCGTCCAAATTCTCAAGAATCTGACGCGCCGTAATGTCGCTTGTTGCGAAATTTAAAAACGAGTCGCTTAGGTACTCTATTATTGTACTTTTTGCACAACGCTCTGCCTTTTTCCAGGAGTCATCTAC
Source organism: Drosophila melanogaster (assembly GCF_000001215.4). Lineage (NCBI taxonomy): Eukaryota > Metazoa > Arthropoda > Insecta > Diptera > Drosophilidae > Drosophila > Drosophila melanogaster. The sequence continues at coordinate 1,980,486 of NC_024512.1, read as the reverse complement.
CTCGTTAGGCATTAAACCATCAACTACTTAAAGCACATCTTGCTCGGCTAAAAGAGCCCTAATTCTAAATTTCCAAATCGCGTACTTCTCGCCATCAAACGGCTTAATATTACGTTTAGCCTTGTCCATTTTTCACTCAAATTCTGAGAAGGAAATAATTTCACAAGAATGTGAAAAAAAAAGCTATTTCACAAGAATGTGAAAAAATGCTATTTCACAATTTATTTTCACAATCTTTAATTCACAATTTAATTGTTTATTAGGCATGGACTGGGCCCATAACCTGTTGTAATTTATAATTTATATTTCCTTTCTTAATGTTGTAATTTATAATTTATATTTCCTTTCTTAATAAATAAATAAATAGTCAAGTTTATGTTTGAGTTTTATGATTTATATTTTAAGTTATTTCAACTGCAACACCAGCACCACGACCTACTCACAGCAAAAAACGTACAAGAAGGAAAGAAGGAATAAAAAGAGTGGTATTCTCTCACAATATGTTTTATGGCATAAAAGGTGTGGCCATTCATATCAAATATAAAGTAGTGTTGTTTAACGTTATTTTTGTAGGTTGAATAGTATATTCCAACAATGCAAATGCGCATTTTTGCTGGGTTTCTACCTTCTGAGTCTGTCTTTCGCTAACTTTTGCATTCATCAGAAATGCAAACGCACGTTCTGGCTGTGTTTCTGTCGCCATCTGAGCCTGTCTCTCTCTAACATTATTTCCATCGGGAACATTCTGGTTTTCTGCCTGCCTTTTTAATAGAAAGCAATCTTTCTTTATATGACCCAATTTATTGCAATGAAAACATTTTAGTTTGGACTTATTCTTAAAAGGTTTCATCATAAACTTCATAGCTTTGTTTTTGTATGTATTTTCCCTAGACTCTCGATTGCTTATAGCTTGCAGCACTTTAGCACTTGGGTCTTTGTTAATTCCTTTTAACTTTATTTCATGATCGAGTAGCCGTGTCTTAACAAAGTCTAATGTCAAATTGCTCTCAGTAAGAGTTTCTATAGCTGTTATTACTCCTTCATGGTAAGTCGAACGTGTAATAAGTAGGTGAGCAATTTTGTCCATTTCGTCCAACTTGGCTCCAGCCTCAACTAACTCAGTTATCAAATCATCAAATAAATGAAAATGGTTTACTAGCAGAGTATCACCTTTTAGTTTTAAAGAGAATAATTGCTTGCGTAGTGACAGTTGAGATGCCAAGCTTTTACGCTCATAAATAGTATCCAATTTTTCAAAAATCTGCTTTGCCGAATTTCCACTGTTGGCAAAACTTAAAAAAGAATCACTCAAATATTCTTTTATGATCCCCTTTGCATTTCTTTCTGCCCGTTTTACTTCCTCGCTTACTTCTGTTTGTTCTTTCTCAATTACATTTAACAAATCATTTTCCTCTAACAGTGCCCTTACTCGGAACTTCCAAATTGAATATTTTTCACCGTTAAACGGCTTTATATTCCTCTTTCCTTTATCCATGTCTTTTTTTTTACTTATGATCACGCGTCGTTGCGATGATAAAACTAACTGTTCTTATTTTTTCTTTGTTTCTCCGTTTGCTTTGCGCTTCTTAGAATCACTTTTCGTTGCTTTACTGCTTTTACACTTATGTATATACAACCAAACCTTTTTTGTGTATTGTTATACGTTATACATACATATGTATGTATTTCGCAAAGCCGATATGTATTTGTATTCAATAAATACATATATTTAAATAAGAAAATTCACTTTTATTTATTTTAATTATTCTTATTTGCACAATTAAAATATTTCACCACCTCGTCGAAAATGTGACTGGGCCCATAACCTATTAAATTTAATATAATATAATACGTTTAAGTATGTATATTATAAGCCAGCCCATCAACCAAATAATGAAACACGTTCAATAATAATTTTACATAAGCAACCGATAGAACTACACTCCCTCGTTGTCTGCAAGCGAATGGGTCGATTACTCTCTAACATGCATGTAAGAGGCAACGATGACAGAGTACCAAGAGAACAATAATAGAGCGCGTTCTCTCTTACATGATCCTCCCAATCTCATCACTCTCCACATCTCTCTGCATACGTGTGACTTTTGTATTTTCAACAATAACAACATTATTAAATCCTTTACCAGAAAATGTAGTACTTAGCATTTCCTTCAGAAGCGAACATTCAGCTCCAGAATCAAACGTGATTTCGATTATTTGGCCTCTATGATTTATGAATCCCTTAGGTAGTGCAACACTGCACTGCTCCACTCGCTTTTCTCGGTTGAATGTTTTGCTCCCATCAGCTTCCTTCTTTGCACATTGGGTACATATGTGACCCTGTTCACCGCGCTTGTAGCAAGTTACACTTGATTTTCCGCGTTGGTAACCATCGTGTCTGTCAAGTCGTTTTTTGTTGTTGGCAAACTGATTTTGTTGATTCCTAAGTCTGCATTCAATCATTTTGTGTCCGAATTTTCCGCAGAAATGACACTCTATAGATGAATGCTTTTGCCGTTTAGTATAAGTTTCTGTTTGTTGCTACGTGGAATCATGTTTCCGTTTATTAAAAGTGAACGCTTTCAATTCGGACTGTAAATCTGGTTCGAACATTTGATGTAAAACTTAAACGCTGCAAACGGTTATCAACATTTGCCAGCAACGCGAGAGTGACAGACACAGCAATTTCTTCCGTGTCTTTGCTGAAACATACGATGAAGCTGTTCCGACGGTTGTCCCAACAAGTTTGGTCGAACATGTACATCGACAAGTTGCACAATACAAAATAGTGCAATGAGCACAAAGCCAACATGGCAAATTAAGTTAAAAAAAAGAACAATAAATAAATCCATATTGAAAAACACCTACTAAATAAAAAAACAAGCAAACGTAAATTACATCTAGCGCTGGACGCGAAGCAGTTCATGGTTGAACAGGTCACTAAAGCGCAATGTGATGAAGATTCACTAATAATAAAAAAAATATATATATAAATAAAATAATATAACTAAATAAGAAATATGTAACGGAACAAATATACATTCCCTATTTTATACACTTCTCATTCTTACCTCACAACCGAAGCAAACTATGAACCATAAAAAGGAGACCATAATATTAACAAAATAATTACAGATTTTAAACACACACTAAATCAAGGAATAGAAGTCTACACCCATCGAATACAACAACAACACACATATATTTTTAAGTTATTTTTTTTACCACTAACATCGTCAGACTTTGTAATAAATTCAACATTCAATACACACATTTTTCTGCCTGCTGCAAGACCCTTTGCTCTTTGATTAAGCAGTGGCAGGTAGTAAACTTTCTCTAAATGTCTACTATTGGCAAAGTAAAAAAAATTTTCCCAAACACTAGGAGCATGCTTAGAGCTAGTACCAGCTTAACTGATATTAGGGAAGACCCAAACGAGACTCAACTCCAGGAAGTAGAAAGTGCACCTTAACTATCTTCAATGACTTCGACTCAGAGCTCTTCAGGTTCTGACCAAGCCACGTTAATGCCAAGCCAGGCAGACATATTTTCGTCTCTAAGAATTCCAGACCCAATTCGTTTCCTGCCACCTTATGATGGTAATCCAAATAAACTACACGACCTTATTAATAACGTGGAAGAAATTCTAATTTCAATTAGGGACACAGACAAAACACCATACGGACGCACCCTCTTGAGGGCGATTGGACAGAAACTGGAGGGCAAAGCCGAGGATGCGATTCATACAGCAGGAGCTGGGATGAAATTAAAGACACACTAATTTTGTTCTGTGCTGACAAGCGAGACGAGCAAGCCCTAATGGCCGAATTATATGGTCTCGCTCACGCTCAACTCCCAATCCAGATTTTGTTCAAGAAATTAAGACAGCTCTTTTCAAACTATTAGATACCCTAGACCTCGAAACGATTGTAGGGGTACTATATATCCTCTTATTTAAATAAAACACAAACGCAGGAGTTGGCCTCTTTGGTTTATTTGATACTTCACGTGTTCAGTTTTAGCATTCGACTGACTCCCTCTCCGTTTGCGATCTGCCTCTATGCTTGTTGCTACAGAGCCGACGTTGTGAAACAGAGAGAATGTCACCCGAAAGCGAACAATGACTTAATGTTTATATACTATGTTGCTATACTGAACTTATGTATGTGTACCTCTAGCCTACTACAATTCGACCATCCTGACATTTAAGATCACCTGATCTTGTCGAAATTTTCAACTTATAACTATTACATTGTTCTTAGTCGCTATTTGTTAAATTTTCTTTTTTTCACTTTTCTTATCTTTAATTATACAAATTCACTTTATACTCCCTATCCAACGTTTAAAATTTTGACTACTCCAGACACCTTGACATGGATTTCGCGCCAATTGAAAACCTTCAGCATCTTTAATTAAAAACCTATCATTTTTCAATATCTTCTCTATTCCATATGGATCCTTATATTTAGGTATTAGCTTCCTAGCAACTCCTTCTGTACTATCGAAATTCTTAACCATAATGTAATCTCCTACTTTGTACTGCGTACTCTTTTTTCTTATTATTATATCTTTTTTCATTATCACTCTTTGCTTTTAATTGCGATTCCGATCCTTTTCTTCTAATTTCTTTCAAGTCTCTAATTTCACTAACATTATCTAACTCTTCTAATTTTTGTCTTAATTCATCAACAAATTTTCCCTTTTGTTCAATTCCAAACAACATCTTGCTGGGAGATTGCGCTACACTTCTTTGTTGGTATTATTCAGAGAATATTCTACGTCTGTCGTCTACGTCTGTGAACCTGTCGCTATCTTTATGTGTTTAATATTATACTCTCCCATAAATTTTGCAAAATCTTCGGATGTAAAACAGGTCCCCCTATCTGATACTATAAATTTCGGCCTGCTATATGATCTAAAATAATCCTTTAAAGCTAGAATCACTTCCTTTGTGTTCGTTGTTTTTGTTGCGTATAATCTAACATATTTAGTGAATCCATATATTATTACAAACAGATTTTTCTTTATTCTACCGTTATCTACCGGTTCGTAATGATTGATGTGTATTATCTCAAACGGCACATTTCCCTTTGGGATGCTATGCAGCATTCCTTCTTCTTTTCCCGACTTCGGTGAAAATGCCACACATCTCAAAAAATTTCCTACATGCATGTTCAAGTTACGGGGTTTGTACTGTCACCCGCTCTCCGCTCCCTCTTACGCTCTCCCGCTCTTCACCTCAAAATCTCCAAGGAGTCTCCGCTGCGCTTGGAAGAGCCTAACTAATTAGAATAAGCGACAGTGTAAAAACTAACCACGCTGAATAAACATACGCTCGGTCGCGCCCGCGCAATTACGAAAAGGCTAGTGTTCGCTTTTCTTCGAGTGTTTCTTTTCAGCATATTTGGAAAATTCCAGGACAGCATCCCCCTACAACCCAACATTTTGGTCCTTCGAGCCGGATCCTCATCCTCGCCAACATCCTCGATTTTGGGCTCATCAGTCTCCATCTCCTTCTTCTCATCACCTTCCTTCTTCTCATCATCAGCCTCATCGTCGCTGACCTCCTTCTCGCGCTCCTTCTCTACGAGCAGCTTGATGGGGTAGCCAATGAACTGGGAGTGCTTGAAAAAAATTTCGTACGGTTTGCGTCGTAACAACAAGCAGCGTCTGAAAAGTTTTGTGAATTTCCAATTCTATACAAAGCAAAGTGAAAATATCTGTATTTTTCCTTTATTCAGTGAATAGAACGAAAAACATACATACAAGATGCCAGAAGAAGCAGAGACCTTTGCATTCCAGGCTGAGATTGCTCAGCTGATGTTTTGATGCTTTGCTATCGAAGAATACAACAACGAAACAAACAACACATACCCTCTGGCCATTCCAAATAAAATATTAATTAAACATTTACCTGCCAGTTCTACATATATTACATCAACATATACTACATCCATATACATTGCATATATTACATCTACATATATTACATCAACATATACTACATCCATATACATTGCATATATTACATCTACATATATTACATCAACATATACTACATCCATATATATTACATATATTACATCAACATATACTACATCCATATACATTGCGTATATTACATCTACATATACTACATCCATATATTACATATATTACATCAACATATATTATATCCACATATATTACTGACATACATTGCGCATATTATCTGCATTCCTTTTAAACGTATACCAAAGTTTAAATTGTTTCCCGTCGGCAAATCCAAACCACAAATAAAATTTATTCCAAGTGCCGACGCGGAAAAGGCGTTTTGTTTTCCATCAATTTTTTCCGTAAATTTCCAAATTAATTTCCGAGCAATAAATTAAAGGAGGTTATTTTTTTCTTTTTTTTTTAACAAATACACAGGTAAAAATATGGCTGCTTCCGATCTAGCGCTAGCCAAATTCATTTCGGTCTCTGACCGCTTAAGCGAATTTGAGGCTCAGATCAACACTCCGGAATCCGCAGCTCCAACCGTCACGATGCTTAGCGTACGTCGCGACCAAGTCCGAACTCTATGGGACAAGGTTGAAAAGGAATTCGACCTCTGCTCAGAGTGCCTTGTGTCAGCAGGCGAAGCGGCAGCAAGCAACATGCCTATTCTCAGGGCTAAATACAGTTATTGCTATTCAGTCTATGAAAGGTGTGTTGCCCAGCTCGTTGATAAAATCGAGCAGGGCACGTCTCAGTCCATCCCAGACGCGAACGCTGCGCCCCAGGCCTACATTTCCTCTGGCTGTCGGTTGCCTCCATGCGATACAGAAGTTTTCGCAGGCGACTATCTTCGCTGGCGAATTTCCGGAATCTTTGCCCAGCTCGTTGATAAAATCGAGCAGGGCACGTCTCAGTCCATCCCAGACGCGAACGCTGCGCCCCAGGCCTACATTTCCTCTGGCTGTCGGTCGCCTCCATGCGATACAGTTTTCGCAGGCGACTATCTTCGTTGGCCGACTTTCCGGGATCTTTTCACAGCCATTTATATCAATAATCCACGGCTGACTCCGGTTGAAAAGTTATTCCAGTATGTCCGCGTTTTCTTCAAATGTCGGTTGACGACCGGTCAGCCTACATTAAACGGAAGCAGTTATGCTTAAACTGCTTTGCAAATGGACATCAACTTCGTGAGTGCAAAAGCACGCACAATTGTTTTACTTGCCGTGGCCGGCATCACACGTTGTTGCACCGAAACAACCTCTTTTCCAGCAATTCAAGCCCTTCAAATCCTGCAAGGCCAATTTCCGCTAATCAGGCCAATTTCGTTCCAAATGAGCAAGCTGGTGTTCAAAATTATTTCGCCACGGGCTCAAGAGCTATCCTTCTTGGCACTGCCATAATCAATATTTCCCATCTTGGCACTAACTTTAAGGCACGCGCCCTGATCGACTCCGGATCAGAGGCGACATTCATAACCGAGCGACTGTTCAATCTAATTAAATTGCCATTCCAGGTGGTTCAAGACCAAGTCTCGGGCTTAAACCAAGAAGCTCTGCAGTTTCACCATCCGATCTCCGACTAGGCCCGCGATGCAGTTGGAGACGACGGCCTATGTCCTGCCTCAACTAGCCGGAAATCTGCCTTCCTACCGAATTCCGCAAAATTTCCTTCGGGATCTTCCCGATTTTTCACTGGCGGATCCGAAATTCTATGAGAGCGCACAAATAGATGGCCTTATCGGAGCCGACATTCTGCCTTCGGTGCTTCTGAGTGGAGCAAAAACCAACATCTGTTGGGGCAAGAGACCATTTTCGGCTGGGTATTAACTGGGCCAGTGTCAGCCTCAGCCCAAAGCAGAATTTCCTCTTTTTCGACACAGATCTCCCACGCGTACGATAATTCACTGGACAAACTACTCACAAAATTTTGGGAGGTGGAGAATATACCAACAAAGTTGGTAAAAGAATCCGATTCCATGTGCGAGAAGAATTTCCTTCAAACGACCACGAGAAACGAGTGCGGCAAATATGTCGTTACTCTTCCTTTTCGCGACCCAGAACATATCGGTTCCGGGCTAGGGCATTCTAGGTCTTTCGCGTTGGCTCAGTTCTTAAGAAATGAGCAGCGTCTAAAAAGAGATGAGGCCTTGAAAGCGAGATACGATTTGGTGATCCAGGAATATATCGATATATTAAAGCACATGCGACAAGTTCTTCCTACCCATGATTGCAACGCCTATTATATGCCACATCACGCCGTCTTAAAACCGGAAAGCGTAACTACTAAACTCCGTGTAGTATTCAATGCCTCCAGCCCTTCATCGAATGGTACCAGTTTAAATGATATCCTTCATGCTGGCCCTGTCTTACAGTCCGACTTGACAATTCAAATTCTGAAGTTCCGATACGTGTTCAGTGCCGATATTGAAAAAATGTATCGGCAGATCTGGGTAGATCCGAAACACACTCCATTCCAGCGAATACTTTTCCGTAACAGTAGAGGGGAAATCAGAGATTTCGAATTGAAAACAGTAACCTTTGGAGTCAATTGCGCGCCTTTCCTGGCCATCCGAGTACTGCAGCAGCTAGCGGCTGACGTAGAACTCAACCATCCAAAAGCTAGCAATGTCATTCGAAATTTCATGTATGTGGATGATGTTCTAGCCGGAGCGGACTCTACGGAAGAAGCTCAGCTCATGGTGCACGAGCTCCGAGACGCTCTGAATTCCGCCGGATTTCCATTGAGGAAATGGACCTCCAACAAAAAGGAAGTTTTAGCGGCCATTCAGAGCAACCATTTTTTAAATACTGATTTTCTCGAGATCGATGCAGAAAGTACTGCCAAAACCCTCGGTATTCGCTGGAAGGCAACCTCTGACGAATTCTTCTTCGTCCCGCCAGAGTTGGCTATCGAAACGTCCTTTACAAAACGCCAAGTCCTGTCCCAAATTGCCTAATTGTTCGACCCTGCAGGCTGGTTAGCACCGTTTATCGTTCGAGCTAAAATTTTCATGCAGGAGATTTGGCTGCAGGAGCTTGGGTGGGACGAAAACATTCCAAATGACCTTTTTCAGCGATGGCTTAATTTTCTCCAAAGTTATTCGGTTTTAGAGCAGATACGCATTCCACGCTGGCTATCGTTTCATCCAGATTTCAAGGTCGAGCATCATGGCTTTTGCGATGCATCGCAAAAGGCTTATGGGGCGGCAATATATGTCCGCGTAGAAGTGGGCAGCACCATTATGGTGCAACTCCTAACCGCGAAAACCCGGGTAGCACCAGTCAAAACGGTTTCGCTCCCAAGACTGGAGCTGTGCGGAGCTTTATTGCTTTCCGAAATGGCTGCAGCCATCATTTCGCAGATGCCTACGATTAATTCCGAACTTTACTGTTGGACGGACTCCACGATAGTGCTTGCATGGTTAAGCAAGCCAGCGTGCCAGTGGACCACATTTGTAGCCAATAGGGTGACGAAGATCGCCCAGGCCACAAAACCAGAGAATTGGTCTCATGTTCAATCTGAGCATAATCCAGCAGACCTAGCAAGTAGGAGAGTTTCCCTCCAAGATCTAGCCGATAGCCAGTTATGGTGGCACGGACCGACTTGGTTGCAAAATCCACGCAACCAATGGCCAACTCAGGTCGACAACGCTCCGGTGACCGACCTGGAGAAGCGTGCTCTAAAAGTCCATCTCGCAAAAGCTCATTCTGAAGAGTTGTTGGCACGTTTCTCCAGGCTAGAGAAGCAGACATCTCCATCTGATGTGCATTTGCTGGCCACTGAAATCGTCGCCGCCGAGCGGTTCCTAATTTCGAACACTCAGCGCAGAGATATTCCCTGTGGAATATCATTGCCTAAGTGAAAAGCGTCCAGTGCCAAGCTCAAGTGCCATCCTCAGCATGAACCCGTTTCTAGATCCGCAAGGACTGATCAGGGAGTGCGGCCGTGTGGCGGCTTCCGAAAGCCTTCAATAAAATGAACGGCATCCAGTGATTCTTCCGTATAACTGCCTGCTTTCTCGCCTCCTTGAGAATTTCACTCATCGCATAACTCTCCATGGTGGTAACCAGTTTATGGTGCGCCTCATCCGGTCGAAATACTGGATTCCGAGAATTAAGAACCTGATGAAAGCAGTAGTAAATTCGTGCAAAGTATGTGTGATCCACAAAAAGCGGTTGCAAAGCCAACTGATGGGTGTCCTGCCCAAAGAAAGAACATCGTTCTCCCGACCATTCACGTATACTGGCATGGATTACGCCGGTCCGTTCGATATAAAGAACTATACGGGAAGAGCATGTCTTATTACAAAGGAGTATGTATTAGTTTTTGTTTGTTTCTCCACCAAGACCATCCATTTAGAGCCTACATCTGACTTAACGACCGAAAAGTTTCTTCCCGCTTTCTCTCGTTTTGTATCCAGAAGAGGGTGTCCACGTCAAGTCCAGTCAGACAATGGCAAAACCTTTGTTGGTGCTGCCACCCTGCTTTCCCGCGATTTCCTTCAAGCCGTAAAAGAGTCGGAGACGAATGCCTATATTCATCAAGAGATGCAATGGCAATTTATTCCTCCGGGGGCACCCCATATGGGAGGCCTTTGGGAAGCAGGCGTAAAAAGTTTTAAGACGCTATTTTACAAATGCACTGCCACACGAAAATACACGTTCGAAGAGCTCTCCACGCTCTTAGCAAAAATAGAAGCGTGCCTTAACTCCAGGCCGCTCTCTCCTATGTCTGAGGATCCGACAGATTTACTGGCTCTGACGCCAGGTCATTTCCTTGTCGGGGGACCCCTTATGTCCACGGTGGAACCCGAAGTAAAGGGAGAAACGAAATCCATTCTTAATCGGTGGCAGCATTTGAACCTCTCCATCAGCAGTTCCGTGTGCGATGGAAAGAAGAGTACCTCAAAGAACTCCACAAGCGCTCGAAATGGCAGGCCCCGTCCAAAAATCTCCGCATCGATGACATTGTCGTCATCAAGGACGACAACTTACCCTCTAATGAGTGGCGGCTCGGCAGAATTGAGTCTGTCTTCCCAGGAGCCGACGGCAACGTCCGTGTAGTAAATATCCGTACTGCACGTGGAGTTGTTAAACGTCCAGTGGCAAAAGTGGTGCTTTTGCCGACGGAGTCTTCCGAATCTCCACAATAAAAGGCGCTCCTCTCGTCCTTAGTTGTAGTTCACTAGCACTTATCATCCATTACTTTTCATTTCGTTTTCGATCTCCTTTCGACATTCAACTACGCGCAGCATGGCCCCTCGTCAACAAAACGCACGCAGTGCTCGTGCCTTGGAGAGCAGACGTACCCGAGGTATTCAATCCTACCGATGCCAAGTCTGCCGCGGTATCCATCCTCTTCGGAAGTGCGCGAGGTTCCTAAAGCTCAGCGCTGAAAAGCGTTTGCGAGCAGTCCTCATTAACAAATACTGCGCCAATTGCCTTGCTCACGAGCATTCCACGGGAGACTGCCGAAGCGGTGATCGTTGCAAGAAGTGCGTCCCAACGTTCCCTCCAGCAAAATCCGCCAACTCAGCGTAGGAGTTCACCGCCACGACGCCCGGAATCGGCCACGCCAGGCCGATCGCTCTCGTCGCTGCTGCAACGCCACAGCGTGAGACCGCAACACTTATCGATCCGTGCAACCCCATGAGCTGCATCGACGCTTCGTTGGCGTCAGCCTTTACGCTTCCGATGACCAATGTTGGCGACGAGAAGGTCTGCACGACGACGATTCGCTCCAGGATCGATGCGAACACTAAGCTGGAGGTCGTGCTCAAGATCGAGCCCAGTGTGCGGATCCGCACACCTGTCCGGGCATTGAGCGACACCGTGGTGTCCAAGTTCCGGGCCATCATGCTGGCTGATGACCAGTTCCATCGGCCTGCTACCGTCTCCATGGTCTTAGGAGCAGATGTTTATCCAAAGGTTATCCAATCCGGATTCCTGACCTTCGACGAGGGAATGCCGGTCGCTCAGAAAACTGTTTTTGGGTGGATCGTGTCCGGTGCCTGCAGCCTGCCGTAGGATGACTGTGTTGCAACCCCAGTGATTGCAAGGGGGGCGGAATGTTCAAGTTACGGGGTTTGGACTGTCACCCCCTCTCCGCTCCCTCTTACGCTCTCCCGCTCTTCACCTCAGAGTCTCCAAGGAGTCTTCGCTGCGCTTGGGAGAGCCTAACTAATTAGAATAAGCGACAGTGTAAAAACTAACCACGCTGAATAAACATACGCCCGGTCGCGCCCGCGCAATTACGAAAAGGCTAGTGTTCGCTTTTCTTCGAGTGTTTCTTTTCAGCATATTTGGAAAATTCCAGGACAGCATCCCCCTACAACCCAACATTTTGGTCCTTCGAGCCGGATCCTCATCCTCGCCAACATCCTCGATTTTGGGCTCATCAGTCTCCATCTCCTTCTTCTCATCACCTTCCTTCTTCTCATCATCAGCCTCATCATCGCTGACCTCCTTCTCGCGCTCCTTCTCTACGAGCAGCTTGATGGGGTAGCCAATGAACTGGGAGTGCTTGAAAAAAATTTCGTACGGTTTGCGTCGTAACAACAAGCAGCGTCTGAAAAGTTTTGTGAATTTCCAATTCTATACAAAGCAAAGTGAAAATATCTGTATTTTTCCTTTATTCAGTGAATAGAACGAAAAACATACATACAAGGTGCCAGAAGAAGCAGAGACCTTTGCATTCCAGGCTGAGATTGCTCAGCTGATGTTTTGATGCTTTGCTATCGAAGAATACAACAACGAAACAAACAACACATACCCTCTGGCCATTCCAAATAAAATATTAATTAAACATTTACCCGCCAGTTCTACATATATTACATCAACATATACTACATCCATATACATTGCATATATTACATCTACATATATTACATCAACATATACTACATCCATATACATTGCATATATTACATCTACATATATTACATCAACATATACTACATCCATATATATTACATATATTACATCAACATATACTACATCCATATACATTGCCTACATTACATCTACATATACTACATCCATATAGTAGCATATGTGCCATAGTATAAGACCACATATACTTACACACACACACACATACATAACCACATAGGAACAGCCATACACAAAATCATAGAATGCCTTAGGATATAAGTCATAAAATCATGTATCCAATAAGAACCCAAATTCTGGTGACAATAACAAATCCAGCCTACCCTAATGTAAACATTAACATCCGCTGCCGAATCAGTTATTCCCACCAAAGGGTCAAAACCGCTTACGCAGCTCAAGTTCTCGGCTGATCAGTACCCATGAGTGATCCACTCAAGAAGGCACCCAATCCAACAGACATAAACATCCGCAGCCGCATTCGCGACTCCCACCAGAGGGTCAAAACTGCTAACACAGCTTTAAGGGTCAAAACTTTCCACGTAGCTCAAACTCGGCTGATCTATATCCATGCGCAATCCACTCAAGAGAGCGCCTAATTAACGTAAACAGAAATGAGAGCCTATGTACGCTCAATATAAAGAAGTAAATAAGCTCAGCCAAGGGTTTGCTAAGCGTTCGCTTTGCAAATTAGATTTAGATTTTATTCATACTTCAATTGTGTAAGACGTGAATTTGTCTCCGACATTCGCTTAAGTTTTTGATCAATAAAAATACTTTTTTTTATAAACCAACAAACCGCGAAGTTGTAATTATATATTACATATATTACATCAACATATATTATATCCACATATATTACTGACATACATTGCGCATATTATCTGCATTCCTTTTAAACGTATACCAAAGTTTAAATTGTTTCCCGTCGGCAAATCCAAACCACAAATAAAATTTATTCCAAGTGCCGACGCGGAAAAGGCGTTTTGTTTTCCATCAATTTTTTCCGTAAATTTCCAAATTAATTTCCGAGCAATAAATTAAAAGAGGTTTTTTTTTTCTTTTTTTTTTAACAAATACACAGGTAAAAATATGGCTGCTTCCGATCTAGCGCTAGCCAAATTCATTTCGGTCTCTGACCGCTTAAGCGAATTTGAGGCTCAGATCAACACTCCGGAATCCGCAGCTCCAACCGTCACGATGCTTAGCGTACGTCGCGACCAAGTCCGAACTCTATGGGACAAGGTTGAAAAGGAATTCGACCTCTGCTCAGAGTGCCTTGTGTCAGCAGGCGAAGCGGCAGCAAGCAACATGCCTATTCTCAGGGCTAAATACAGTTATTGCTATTCAGTCTATGAAAGGTGTGTTGCCCAGCTCGTTGATAAAATCGAGCAGGGCACGTCTCAGTCCATCCCAGACGCGAACGCTGCGCCCCAGGCCTACATTTCCTCTGGCTGTCGGTTGCCTCCATGCGATACAGAAGTTTTCGCAGGCGACTATCTTCGCTGGCGAATTTCCGGAATCTTTGCCCAGCTCGTTGATAAAATCGAGCAGGGCACGTCTCAGTCCATCCCAGACGCGAACGCTGCGCCCCAGGCCTACATTTCCTCTGGCTGTCGGTCGCCTCCATGCGATACAGAAGTTTTCGCAGGCGACTATCTTCGCTGGCGAATTTCCGGAATCTTTGCCCAGCTCGTTGATAAAATCGAGCAGGGCACGTCTCAGTCCATCCCAGACGCGAACGCTGCGCCCCAGGCCTACATTTCCTCTGGCTGTCGGTCGCCTCCATGCGATACAGAAGTTTTTGCAGGCGACTACCTTCGTTGGCCGACTTTCCGGGATCTTTTCACAGCCATTTATATCAATAATCCACGGCTGACTCCGGTAGAAAAGTTATTCCATTTAAATGCCAAAACAAGTGGCGACGCGCATGCCATAGTTTCGATTTCGCCTCTCACCAACGAGGGTTTCCGCTCTGCGTTGAAAAACCTAATAGAGCGTTTCGAAAATAAACGATTGTTGGTAAACAGTCAATTGAAAATACTGTTTAATGTGCAGTCGATACCACAGAAATCTTGGGGCGGCCTTGAAGGTACTGCAAAGTACTGTTCAAGGTTGCTTGACTGCCTTAGGACTGTCAGGCATCAACACTGAGAACTGGGACTGCCTGCTGGTATATCTGTGTTCATCCAAGCTCCCGAAGATAACTCTCTCCTTATGGGAGCAGTCGAAAAGTTGCGACTTGTGCAACAAGGAAAACCATCCTGTCCGTGTATGTCCGCGTTTTCTTCAAATGTCGGTTGACGACCGGTCAGCCTACATTAAACGGAAGCAGTTATGCTTAAACTGCTTTGCAAAGGGACATCAACTTCGTGAGTGCAAAAGCACGCACAATTGTTTTACTTGCCGTGGCCGGCATCACACGTTGTTGCACCGAAACAACCTCTTTTCCAGCAATTCAAGCCCTTCAAATCCTGCAAGGCCAATTTCCGCTAATCAGGCCAATTTCGTTCCAAATGAGCAAGCCGGTGTTCAAAATTATTTCGCCACGGGCTCAAGAGCTATCCTTCTTGGCACTGCCATAATCAATATTTCCCATCTTGGCACTAACTTTAAGGCACGCGCCCTGATCGACTCCGGATCAGAGGCGACATTCATAACCGAGCGACTGTTCAATCTAATTAAATTGCCATTCCAGGTGGTTCAAGACCAAGTCTCGGGCTTAAACCAAACAGTAGCTGCTCAGTCCAAGAAGCTCTGCAGTTTCACCATCCGATCTCCGACTAGACCCGCGATGCAGTTGGAGACGACGGCCTATGTCCTGCCTCAACTAGCCGGAAATCTGCCTTCCTACCGAATTCCGCAAAATTTCCTTCGGGATCTTCCCGATTTTTCACTGGCGGATCCGAAATTCTATGAGAGCGCACAAATAGATGGCCTTATCGGAGCCGACATTCTGCCTTCGGTGCTTCTGAGTGGAGCAAAAACCAACATCTGTTGGGGCAAGAGACCATTTTCGGCTGGGTATTAACTTGGCCAGTTAGCAGAAAGCAGAATTTCCTCTTTTTCGACACAGATCTCCCACGCGTACGATAATTCACTGGACAAACTACTCACAAAATTTTGGGAGGTGGAGAATATACCAACAAAGTTGGTAAAAGAATCCGATTCCATGTGCGAGAAGAATTTCCTTCAAACGACCACGAGAAACGAGTGCGGCAAATATGTCGTTACTCTTCCTTTTCGCGACCCAGAACATATCGGTTCCGGGCTAGGGCATTCTAGGTCTTTCGCGTTGGCTCAGTTCTTAAGAAATGAGCAGCGGCTAAAAAGAGATGAGGCCTTGAAAGCGAGATACGATTTGGTGATCCAGGAATATATCGATATATTAAAGCACATGCGACAAGTTCTTCCTACCCATGATTGCAACGCCTATTATATGCCACATCACGCCGTCTTAAAACCGGAAAGCGTAACTACTAAACTCCGTGTAGTATTCAATGCCTCCAGCCCTTCATCGAATGGTACCAGTTTAAATGATATCCTTCATGCTGGCCCTGTCTTACAGTCCGACTTGACAATTCAAATTCTGAAGTGGCGCTATTTCCGATACGTGTTCAGTGCCGATATTGAAAAAATGTATCGGCAGATCTGGGTAGATCCGAAACACACTCCATTCCAGCGAATACTTTTCCGTAACAGTAGAGGGGAAATCAGAGATTTCGAATTGAAAACAGTAACCTTTGGAGTCAATTGCGCGCCTTTCCTGGCCATCCGAGTACTGCAGCAGCTAGCGGCTGACGTAGAACTCAACCATCCAAAAGCTAGCAATGTCATTCGAAATTTCATGTATGTGGATGATGTTCTAGCCGGAGCGGACTCTACGGAAGAAGCTCAGCTCATGGTGCACGAGCTCCGAGACGCTCTGAATTCCGCCGGATTTCCATTGAGGAAATGGACCTCCAACAAAAAGGAAGTTTTAGCGGCCATTCAGAGCAACCATCTTTAAAATACTGATTTTCTCGAGATCGATGCAGAAAGTACTGCCAAAACCCTCGGTATTCGCTGGAAGGCAACCTCTGACGAATTCTTCTTCGTCCCGCCAGAGTTGGCTATCGAAACGTCCTTTACAAAACGCCAAGTCCTGTCCCAAATTGCCTAATTGTTCGACCCTGCAGGCTGGTTAGCACCGTTTATCGTTCGAGCTAAAATTTTCATGCAGGAGATTTGGCTGCAGGAGCTTGGGTGGGACGAAAACATTCCAAATGACCTTTTTCAGCGATGGCTTAATTTTCTCCAAAGTTATTCGGTTTTAGAGCAGATACGCATTCCACGCTGGCTATCGTTTCATCCAGATTTCAAGGTCGAGCATCATGGCTTTTGCGATGCATCGCAAAAGGCTTATGGGGCGGCAATATATGTCCGCGTAGAAGTGGGCAGCACCATTATGGTGCAACTCCTAACCGCGAAAACCCGGGTAGCACCAGTCAAAACGGTTTCGCTCCCAAGACTGGAGCTGTGCGGAGCGTTATTGCTTTCCGAAATGGCTGCAGCCATCATTTCGCAGATGCCTACGATTAATTCCGAACTTTACTGTTGGACGGACTCCACGATAGTGCTTGCATGGTTAAGCAAGCCAGCGTGCCAGTGGACCACATTTGTAGCCAATAGGGTGACGAAGATCGCCCAGGCCACAAAACCAGAGAATTGGTCTCATGTTCAATCTGAGCATAATCCAGCAGACCTAGCAAGTAGGAGAGTTTCCCTCCAAGATCTAGCCGATAGCCAGTTATGGTGGCACGGACCGACTTGGTTGCAAAATCCACGCAACCAATGGCCAACTCAGGTCGACAACGCTCCGGTGACCGACCTGGAGAAGCGTGCTCTAAAAGTCCATCTCGCAAAAGCTCATTCTGAAGAGTTGTTGGCACGTTTCTCCAGGCTAGAGAAGCAGACATCTCCATCTGATGTGCATTTGCTGGCCACTGAAATCGTCGCCGCCGAGCGGTTCCTAATTTCGAACACTCAGCGCAGAGATATTCCCTGTGGAATATCATTGCCTAAGTGAAAAGCGTCCAGTGCCAAGCTCAAGTGCCATCCTCAGCATGAACCCGTTTCTAGATCCGCAAGGACTGATCAGGGAGTGCGGCCGTGTGGCGGCTTCCGAAAGCCTTCAATAAAATGAACGGCATCCAGTGATTCTTCCGTATAACTGCCTGCTTTCTCGCCTCCTTGCGAATTTCACTCATCGCATAACTCTCCATGGTGGTAACCAGTTTATGGTGCGCCTCATCCGGTCGAAATACTGGATTCCGAGAATTAAGAACCTGATGAAAGCAGTAGTAAATTCGTGCAAAGTATGTGTGATCCACAAAAAGCGGTTGCAAAGCCAACTGATGGGTGTCCTGCCCAAAGAAAGAACATCGTTCTCCCGACCATTCACGTATACTGGCATGGATTACGCCGGTCCGTTCGATATAAAGAACTATACGGGAAGAGCATGTCTTATTACAAAGGAGTATGTATTAGTTTTTGTTTGTTTCTCCACCAAGACCATCCATTTAGAGCCTACATCTGACTTAACGACCGAAAAGTTTCTTCCCGCTTTCTCTCGTTTTGTATCCAGAAGAGGGTGTCCACGTCAAGTCCAGTCAGACAATGGCAAAACCTTTGTTGGTGCTGCCACCCTGCTTTCCCGCGATTTCCTTCAAGCCGTAAAAGAGTCGGTGACGAATGCCTATATTCATCAAGAGATGCAATGGCAATTTATTCCTCCGGGGGCACCCCATATGGGAGGCCTTTGGGAAGCAGGCGTAAAAAGTTTTAAGACGCTATTTTACAAATGCACTGCCACACGAAAATACACGTTCGAAGAGCTCTCCACGCTCTTAGCAAAAATAGAAGCGTGCCTTAACTCCAGGCCGCTCTCTCCTATGTCTGAGGATCCGACAGATTTACTGGCTCTGACGCCAGGTCATTTCCTTGTCGGGGGACCCCTTATGTCCACGGTGGAACCCGAAGTAAAGGGAGAAACGAAATCCATTCTTAATCGGTGGCAGCATTTGAAAGCTCTCCATCAGCAGTTCCGTGTGCGATGGAAAGAAGAGTACCTCAAAGAACTCCACAAGCGCTCGAAATGGCAGGCCCCGTCCAAAAATCTCCGCATCGATGACATTGTCGTCATCAAGGACGACAACTTACCCTCTAATGAGTGGCGGCTCGGCAGAATTGAGTCTGTCTTCCCAGGAGCCGACGGCAACGTCCGTGTAGTAAATATCCGTACTGCACGTGGAGTTGTTAAACGTCCAGTGGCAAAAGTGGTGCTTTTGCCGACGGAGTCTTCCGAATCTCCACAATAAAAGGCGCTCCTATCGTCCTTTGTTGTAGTTCACTAGCACTTATCATCCATTACTTTTCATTTCGTTTTCGATCTCCTTTCGACATTCAACTACGCGCAGCATGGCCCCTCGTCAACAAAACGCACGCAGTGCTCGTGCCTTGGAGAGCAGACGTACCCGAGGTATTCAATCCTACCGATGCCGAGTCTGCCGCGGTATCCATCCTCTTCGGAAGTGCGCGAGGTTCCTAAAGCTCAGCGCTGAAAAGCGTTTGCGAGCAGTCCTCATTAACAAATACTGCGCCAATTGCCTTGCTCACGAGCATTCCACGGGAGACTGCCGAAGCGGTGATCGTTGCAAGAAGTGCGTCCCAACGTTCCCTCCAGCAAAATCCGCCAACTCAGCGTAGGAGTTCCCGGAATCGGCCACGCCAGGCCGATCGCTCTCGTCGCTGCTGCAACGCCACAGCGTGAGACCGCAACACTTATCGATCCGTGCAACCCCATGAGCTGCATCGACGCTTCGTTGGCGTCAGCCTTTACGCTTCCGATGACCAATGTTGGCGACGAGAAGGTCTGCACGACGACGATTCGCTCCAGGATCGATGCGAACACTAAGCTGGAGGTCGTGCTCAAGATCGAGCCCAGTGTGCGGATCCGCACACTTGTCCGGGCATTGAGCGACACCGTGGTGTCCAAGTTCCGGGCCATCATGCTGGCTGATGACCAGTTCCATCGGCCTGCTACCGTCTCCATGGTCTTAGGAGCAGATGTTTATCCAAAGGTTATCCAATCCGGATTCCTGACCTTCGACGAGGGAATGCCGGTCGCTCAGAAAACTGTTTTTGGGTGGATCGTGTCCGGTGCCTGCAGCCTGCCGTAGGATGACTGTGTTGCAACCCCAGTGATTGCAAGGGGGGCGGAATGTTCAAATTACGGGGTTTGGACTGTCACCCCCTCTCCGCTCCCTCTTACGCTCTCCCGCTCTTCACCTCAGAGTCTCCAAGGAGTCTTCGCTGCGCTTGGGAGAGCCTAACTAATTAGAATAAGCGACAGTGTAAAAACTAACCACGCTGAATAAACATACGCCCGGTCGCGCCCGCGCAATTACGAAAAGGCTAGTGTTCGCTTTTCTACGAGTGTTTCTTTTCAGCATATTTGGAAAATTCCAGGACAGCATCCCCCTACAACCCAACAATTTGGGTTTTCCCAAATTTCCTTCGAGCCGGATCCTCATCCTCGCCAACATCCTCGATTTTGGGCTCATCAGTCTCCATCTCCTTCTTCTCATCACCTTCCTTCTTCTCATCATCAGCCTCATCATCGCTGACCTCCTTCTCGCGCTCCTTCTCTACGAGCAGCTTGATGGGGTAGCCAATGAACTGGGAGTGCTTGAAAAAAATTTCGTACGGTTTGCGTCGTAACAACAAGCAGCGTCTGAAAAGTTTTGTGAATTTCCAATTCTATACAAAGCAAAGTGAAAATATCTGTATTTTTCCTTTATTCAGTGAATAGAACGAAAAACATACATACAAGATGCCAGAAGAAGCAGAGACCTTTGCATTCCAGGCTGAGATTGCTCAGCTGATGTTTTGATGCTTTGCTATCGAAGAATACAACAACGAAACAAACAACACATACCCTCTGGCCATTCCAAATAAAATATTAATTAAACATTTACCCGCCAGTTCTACATATATTACATCAACATATACTACATCCATATACATTGCATATATTACATCTACATATATTACATCAACATATACTACATCCATATACATTGCATATATTACATCTACATATATTACATCAACATATACTACATCCATATATATTACATATATTACATCAACATATACTACATCCATATACATTGCGTATATTACATCTACATATACTACATCCATATATTACATATATTACATCAACATATATTATATCCACATATATTACTGACATACATTGCGCATATTATCTGCATTCCTTTTAAACGTATACCAAAGTTTAAATTGTTTCCCGTCGGCAAATCCAAACCACAAATAAAATTTATTCCAAGTGCCGACGCGGAAAAGGCGTTTTGTTTTCCATCAATTTTTTCCGTAAATTTCCAAATTAATTTCCGAGCAATAAATTAAAAGAGGTTATTTTTTTCTTTTTTTTTTTAACAAATACACAGGTAAAAATATGGCTGCTTCCGATCTAGCGCTAGCCAAATTCATTTCGGTCTCTGACCGCTTAAGCGAATTTGAGGCTCAGATCAACACTCCGGAATCCGCAGCTCCAACCGTCACGATGCTTAGCGTACGTCGCGACCAAGTCCGAACTCTATGGGACAAGGTTGAAAAGGAATTCGACCTCTGCTCAGAGTGCCTTGTGTCAGCAGGCGAAGCGGCAGCAAGCAACATGCCTATTCTCAGGGCTAAATACAGTTATTGCTATTCAGTCTATGAAAGGTGTGTTGCCCAGCTCGTTGATAAAATCGAGCAGGGCACGTCTCAGTCCATCCCAGACGCGAACGCTGCGCCCCAGGCCTACATTTCCTCTGGCTGTCGGTTGCCTCCATGCGATACAGAAGTTTTCGCAGGCGACTATCTTCGCTGGCGAATTTCCGGAATCTTTGCCCAGCTCGTTGATAAAATCGAGCAGGGCACGTCTCAGTCCATCCCAGACGCGAACGCTGCGCCCCAGGCCTACATTTCCTCTGGCTGTCGGTCGCCTCCATGCGATACAGTTTTCGCAGGCGACTATCTTCGTTGGCCGACTTTCCGGGATCTTTTCACAGCCATTTATATCAATAATCCACGGCTGACTCCGGTTGAAAAGTTATTCCAGTATGTCCGCGTTTTCTTCAAATGTCGGTTGACGACCGGTCAGCCTACATTAAACGGAAGCAGTTATGCTTAAACTGCTTTGCAAATTGACATCAACTTCGTGAGTGCAAAAGCACGCACAATTGTTTTACTTGCCGTGGCCGGCATCACACGTTGTTGCACCGAAACAACCTCTTTTCCAGCAATTCAAGCCCTTCAAATCCTGCAACGCCAATTTCCGCTAATCAGGCCAATTTCGTTCCAAATGAGCAAGCTGGTGTTCAAAATTATTTCGCCACGGGCTCAAGAGCTATCCTTCTTGGCACTGCCATAATCAATATTTCCCATCTTGGCACTAACTTTAAGGCACGCGCCCTGATCGACTCCGGATCAGAGGCGACATTCATAACCGAGCGACTGTTCAATCTAATTAAATTGCCATTCCAGGTGGTTCAAGACCAAGTCTCGGGCTTAAACCAAGAAGCTCTGCAGTTTCACCATCCGATCTCCGACTAGGCCCGCGATGCAGTTGGAGACGACGGCCTATGTCCTGCCTCAACTAGCCGGAAATCTGCCTTCCTACCGAATTCCGCAAAATTTCCTTCGGGATCTTCCCGATTTTTCACTGGCGGATCCGAAATTCTATGAGAGCGCACAAATAGATGGCCTTATCGGAGCCGACATTCTGCCTTCGGTGCTTCTGAGTGGAGCAAAAACCAACATCTGTTGGGGCAAGAGACCATTTTCGGCTGGGTATTAACTGGGCCAGTGTCAGCCTCAGCCCAAAGCAGAATTTCCTCTTTTTCGACACAGATCTCCCACGCGTACGATAATTCACTGGACAAACTACTCACAAAATTTTGGGAGGTGGAGAATATACCAACAAAGTTGGTAAAAGAATCCGATTCCATGTGCGAGAAGAATTTCCTTCAAACGACCACGAGAAACGAGTGCGGCAAATATGTCGTTACTCTTCCTTTTCGCGACCCAGAACATATCGGTTCCGGGCTAGGGCATTCTAGGTCTTTCGCGTTGGCTCAGTTCTTAAGAAATGAGCAGCGTCTAAAAAGAGATGAGGCCTTGAAAGCGAGATACGATTTGGTGATCCAGGAATATATCGATATATTAAAGCACATGCGACAAGTTCTTCCTACCCATGATTGCAACGCCTATTATATGCCACATCACGCCGTCTTAAAACCGGAAAGCGTAACTACTAAACTCCGTGTAGTATTCAATGCCTCCAGCCCTTCATCGAATGGTACCAGTTTAAATGATATTCTTCATGCTGGCCCTGTCTTACAGTCCGACTTGACAATTCAAATTCTGAAGTGGCGCTATTTCCGATACGTGTTCAGTGCCGATATTGAAAAAATGTATCGGCAGATCTGGGTAGATCCGAAACACACTCCATTCCAGCGAATACTTTTCCGTAACAGTAGAGGGGAAATCAGAGATTTCGAATTGAAAACAGTAACCTTTGGAGTCAATTGCGCGCCTTTCCTGGCCATCCGAGTACTGCAGCAGCTAGCGGCTGACGTAGAACTCAACCATCCAAAAGCTAGCAATGTCATTCGAAATTTCATGTATGTGGATGATGTTCTAGCCGGAGCGGACTCTACGGAAGAAGCTCAGCTCATGGTGCACGAGCTCCGAGACGCTCTGAATTCCGCCGGATTTCCATTGAGGAAATGGACCTCCAACAAAAAGGAAGTTTTAGCGGCCATTCAGAGCAACCATTTTTTAAATACTGATTTTCTCGAGATCGATGCAGAAAGTACTGCCAAAACCCTCGGTATTCGCTGGAAGGCAACCTCTGACGAATTCTTCTTCGTCCCGCCAGAGTTGGCTATCGAAACGTCCTTTACAAAACGCCAAGTCCTGTCCCAAATTGCCTAATTGTTCGACCCTGCAGGCTGGTTAGCACCGTTTATCGTTCGAGCTAAAATTTTCATGCAGGAGATTTGGCTGCAGGAGCTTGGGTGGGACGAAAACATTCCAAATGACCTTTTTCAGCGATGGCTTAATTTTCTCCAAAGTTATTCGGTTTTAGAGCAGATACGCATTCCACGCTGGCTATCGTTTCATCCAGATTTCAAGGTCGAGCATCATGGCTTTTGCGATGCATCGCAAAAGGCTTATGGGGCGGCAATATATGTCCGCGTAGAAGTGGGCAGCACCATTATGGTGCAACTCCTAACCGCGAAAACCCGGGTAGCACCAGTCAAAACGGTTTCGCTCCCAAGACTGGAGCTGTGCGGAGCTTTATTGCTTTCCGAAATGGCTGCAGCCATCATTTCGCAGATGCCTACGATTAATTCCGAACTTTACTGTTGGACGGACTCCACGATAGTGCTTGCATGGTTAAGCAAGCCAGCGTGCCAGTGGACCACATTTGTAGCCAATAGGGTGACGAAGATCGCCCAGGCCACAAAACCAGAGAATTGGTCTCATGTTCAATCTGAGCATAATCCAGCAGACCTAGCAAGTAGGAGAGTTTCCCTCCAAGATCTAGCCGATAGCCAGTTATGGTGGCACGGACCGACTTGGTTGCAAAATCCACGCAACCAATGGCCAACTCAGGTCGACAACGCTCCGGTGACCGACCTGGAGAAGCGTGCTCTAAAAGTCCATCTCGCAAAAGCTCATTCTGAAGAGTTGTTGGCACGTTTCTCCAGGCTAGAGAAGCAGACATCTCCATCTGATGTGCATTTGCTGGCCACTGAAATCGTCGCCGCCGAGCGGTTCCTAATTTCGAACACTCAGCGCAGAGATATTCCCTGTGGAATATCATTGCCTAAGTGAAAAGCGTCCCGTTTCTAGATCCGCAAGGACTGATCAGGGCGTGCGGCCGTGTGGCGGCTTCCGAAAGCCTTCAATAAAATGAACGGCATCCAGTGATTCTTCCGTATAACTGCCTGCTTTCTCGCCTCCTTGCGAATTTCACTCATCGCATAACTCTCCATGGTGGTAACCAGTTTATGGTGCGCCTCATCCGGTCGAAATACTGGATTCCGAGAATTAAGAACCTGATGAAAGCAGTAGTAAATTCGTGCAAAGTATGTGTGATCCACAAAAAGCGGTTGCAAAGCCAACTGATGGGTGTCCTGCCCAAAGAAAGAACATCGTTCTCCCGACCATTCACGTATACTGGCATGGATTACGCCGGTCCGTTCGACATAAAGAACTATACGGGAAGAGCATGTCTTATTACAAAGGAGTATGTATTAGTTTTTGTTTGTTTCTCCACCAAGACCATCCATTTAGAGCCTACATCTGACTTAACGACCGAAAAGTTTCTTCCCGCTTTCTCTCGTTTTGTATCCAGAAGAGGGTGTCCACGTCAAGTCCAGTCAGACAATGGCAAAACCTTTGTTGGTGCTGCCACCCTGCTTTCCCGCGATTTCCTTCAAGCCGTAAAAGAGTCGGTGACGAATGCCTATATTCATCAAGAGATGCAATGGCAATTTATTCCTCCGGGGGCACCCCATATGGGAGGCCTTTGGGAAGCAGGCGTAAAAAGTTTTAAGACGCTATTTTACAAATGCACTGCCACACGAAAATACACGTTCGAAGAGCTCTCCACGCTCTTGGCAAAAATAGAAGCGTGCCTTAACTCCAGGCCGCTCTCTCCTATGTCTGAGGATCCGACAGATTTGCTGGCTCTGACGCCAAGTCATTTCCTTGTCGGGGGACCCCTTATGTCCACGGTGGAACCCGAAGTAAAGGGAGAAACGAAATCCATTCTTAATCGGTGGCAGCATTTGAAAGCTCTCCATCAGCAGTTCCGTGTGCGATGGAAAGAAGAGTACCTCAAAGAACTCCACAAGCGCTCGAAATGGCAGGCCCCGTCCAAAAATCTCCGCATCGATGACATTGTCGTCATCAAGGACGACAACTTACCCTCTAATGAGTGGCGGCTCGGCAGAATTGAGTCTGTCTTCCCAGGAGCCGACGGCAACGTCCGTGTAGTAAATATCCGTACTGCACGTGGAGTTGTTAAACGTCCAGTGGCAAAAGTGGTGCTTTTGCCGACGGAGTCTTCCGAATCTCCACAATAAAAGGCGCTCCTCTCGTCCTTAGTTGTAGTTCACTAGCACTTATCATCCATTACTTTTCATTTCGTTTTCGATCTCCTTTCGACATTCAACTACGCGCAGCATGGCCCCTCGTCAACAAAACGCACGCAGTGCTCGTGCCTTGGAGAGCAGACGTACCCGAGGTATTCAATCCTACCGATGCCGAGTCTGCCGCGGTATCCATCCTCTTCGGAAGTGCGCGAGGTTCCTAAAGCTCAGCGCTGAAAAGCGTTTGCGAGCAGTCCTCATTAACAAATACTGCGCCAATTGCCTTGCTCACGAGCATTCCACGGGAGACTGCCGAAGCGGTGATCGTTGCAAGAAGTGCGTCCCAACGTTCCCTCCAGCAAAATCCGCCAACTCAGCGTAGGAGTTCCCGGAATCGGCCACGCCAGGCCGATCGCTCTCGTCGCTGCTGCAACGCCACAGTGTGAGACCGCAACACTTATCGATCCGTGCAACCCCATGAGCTGCATCGACGCTTCGTTGGCGTCAGCCTTTACGCTTCCGATGACCAATGTTGGCGACGAGAAGGTCTGCACGACGACGATTCGCTCCAGGATCGATGCGAACACTAAGCTGGAGGTCGTGCTCAAGATCGAGCCCAGTGTGCGGATCCGCACACCTGTCCGGGCATTGAGCGACACCGTGGTGTCCAAGTTCCGGGCCATCATGCTGGCTGATGACCAGTTCCATCGGCCTGCTACCGTCTCCATGGTCTTAGGAGCAGATGTTTATCCAAAGGTTATCCAATCCGGATTCCTGACCTTCGACGAGGGAATGCCGGTCGCTCAGAAAACTGTTTTTGGGTGGATCGTGTCCGGTGCCTGCAGCCTGCCGTAGGATGACTGTGTTGCAACCCCAGTGATTGCAAGGGGGGCGGAATGTTCAAGTTACGGGGTTTGGACTGTCACCCCCTCTCCGCTCCCTCTTACGCTCTCCCGCGTAACTACTAAAGCGTAACTACTAAACTCCGTGTAGTATTCAATGCCTCCAGCCCTTCATCGAATGGTACCAGTTTAAATGATATCCTTCATGCTGGCCCTGTCTTACAGTCCGTCTTGACAATTCAAATTCTGAAGTGGCGCTATTTCCGATACGTGTTCAGTGCCGATATTGAAAAAATGTATCGGCAGATCTGGGTAGATCCGAAACACACTCCATTCCAGCGAATACTTTTCCGTAACAGTAGAGGGGAAATCAGAGATTTCGAATTGAAAACAGTAACCTTTGGAGTCAATTGCGCGCCTTTCCTGGCCATCCGAGTACTGCAGCAGCTAGCGGCTGACGTAGAACTCAACCATCCAAAAGCTAGCAATGTCATTCGAAATTTCATGTATGTGGATGATGTTCTAGCCGGAGCGGACTCTACGGAAGAAGCTCAGCTCATGGTGCACGAGCTCCGAGACGCTCTGAATTCCGCCGGATTTCCATTGAGGAAATGGACCTCCAACAAAAAGGAAGTTTTAGCGGCCATTCAGAGCAACCATCTTTTAAATACTGATTTTCTCGAGATCGATGCAGAAAGTACTGCCAAAACCCTCGGTATTCGCTGGAAGGCAACCTCTGACGAATTCTTCTTCGTCCCGCCAGAGTTGGCTATCGAAACGTCCTTTACAAAACGCCAAGTCCTGTCCCAATTTGCCTAATTGTTCGACCCTGCAGGCTGGTTAGCACCGTTTATCGTTCGAGCTAAAATTTTCATGCAGGAGATTTGGCTGCAGGAGCTTGGGTGGGACGAAAACATTCCAAATGACCTTTTTCAGCGATGGCTTAATTTTCTCCAAAGTTATTCGGTTTTAGAGCAGATACGCATTCCACGCTGGCTATCGTTTCATCCAGATTTCAAGGTCGAGCATCATGGCTTTTGCGATGCATCGCAAAAGGCTTATGGGGCGGCAATATATGTCCGCGTAGAAGTGGGCAGCACCATTATGGTGCAACTCCTAACCGCGAAAACCCGGGTAGCACCAGTCAAAACGGTTTCGCTCCCAAGACTGGAGCTGTGCGGAGCGTTATTGCTTTCCGAAATGGCTGCAGCCATCATTTCGCAGATGCCTACGATTAATTCCGAACTTTACTGTTGGACGGACTCCACGATAGTGCTTGCATGGTTAAGCAAGCCAGCGTGCCAGTGGACCACATTTGTAGCCAATAGGGTGACGAAGATCGCCCAGGCCACAAAACCAGAGAATTGGTCTCATGTTCAATCTGAGCATAATCCAGCAGACCTAGCAAGTAGGAGAGTTTCCCTCCAAGATCTAGCCGATAGCCAGTTATGGTGGCACGGACCGACTTGGTTGCAAAATCCACGCAACCAATGGCCAACTCAGGTCGACAACGCTCCGGTGACCGACCTGGAGAAGCGTGCTCTAAAAGTCCATCTCGCAAAAGCTCATTCTGAAGAGTTGTTGGCACGTTTCTCCAGGCTAGAGAAGCAGACATCTCCATCTGATGTGCATTTGCTGGCCACTGAAATCGTCGCCGCCGAGCGGTTCCTAATTTCGAACACTCAGCGCAGAGATATTCCCTGTGGAATATCATTGCCTAAGTGAAAAGCGTCCCGTTTCTAGATCCGCAAGGACTGATCAGGGCGTGCGGCCGTGTGGCGGCTTCCGAAAGCCTTCAATAAAATGAACGGCATCCAGTGATTCTTCCGTATAACTGCCTGCTTTCTCGCCTCCTTGCGAATTTCACTCATCGCATAACTCTCCATGGTGGTAACCAGTTTATGGTGCGCCTCATCCGGTCGAAATACTGGATTCCGAGAATTAAGAACCTGATGAAAGCAGTAGTAAATTCGTGCAAAGTATGTGTGATCCACAAAAAGCGGTTGCAAAGCCAACTGATGGGTGTCCTGCCCAAAGAAAGAACATCGTTCTCCCGACCATTCACGTATACTGGCATGGATTACGCCGGTCCGTTCGATATAAAGAACTATACGGGAAGAGCATGTCTTATTACAAAGGAGTATGTATTAGTTTTTGTTTGTTTCTCCACCAAGACCATCCATTTAGAGCCTACATCTGACTTAACGACCGAAAAGTTTCTTCCCGCTTTCTCTCGTTTTGTATCCAGAAGAGGGTGTCCACGTCAAGTCCAGTCAGACAATGGCAAAACCTTTGTTGGTGCTGCCACCCTGCTTTCCCGCGATTTCCTTCAAGCCGTAAAAGAGTCGGTGACGAATGCCTATATTCATCAAGAGATGCAATGGCAATTTATTCCTCCGGGGGCACCCCATATGGGAGGCCTTTGGGAAGCAGGCGTAAAAAGTTTTAAGACGCTATTTTACAAATGCACTGCCACACGAAAATACACGTTCGAAGAGCTCTCCACGCTCTTAGCAAAAATAGAAGCGTGCCTTAACTCCAGGCCGCTCTCTCCTATGTCTGAGGATCCGACAGATTTACTGGCTCTGACGCCAGGTCATTTCCTTGTCGGGGGACCCCTTATGTCCACGGTGGAACCCGAAGTAAAGGGAGAAACGAAATCCATTCTTAATCGGTGGCAGCATTTGAAAGCTCTCCATCAGCAGTTCCGTGTGCGATGGAAAGAAGAGTACCTCAAAGAACTCCACAAGCGCTCGAAATGGCAGGCCCCGTCCAAAAATCTCCGCATCGATGACATTGTCGTCATCAAGGACGACAACTTACCCTCTAATGAGTGGCGGCTCGGCAGAATTGAGTCTGTCTTCCCAGGAGCCGACGGCAACGTCCGTGTAGTAAATATCCGTACTGCACGTGGAGTTGTTAAACGTCCAGTGGCAAAAGTGGTGCTTTTGCCGACGGAGTCTTCCGAATCTCCACAATAAAAGGCGCTCCTCTCGTCCTTAGTTGTAGTTCACTAGCACTTATCATCCATTACTTTTCATTTCGTTTTCGATCTCCTTTCGACATTCAACTACGCGCAGCATGGCCCCTCGTCAACAAAACGGACGCAGTGCTCGTGCCTTGGAGAGCAGACGTACCCGAGGTATTCAATCCTACCGATGCCGAGTCTGCCGCGGTATCCATCCTCTTCGGAAGTGCGCGAGGTTCCTAAAGCTCAGCGCTGAAAAGCGTTTGCGAGCAGTCCTCATTAACAAATACTGCGCCAATTGCCTTGCTCACGAGCATTCCACGGGAGACTGCCGAAGCGGTGATCGTTGCAAGAAGTGCGTCCCAACGTTCCCTCCAGCAAAATCCGCCAACTCAGCGTAGGAGTTCCCGGAATCGGCCACGCCAGGCCGATCGCTCTCGTCGCTGCTGCAACGCCACAGCGTGAGACCGCAACACTTATCGATCCGTGCAACCCCATGAGCTGCATCGACGCTTCGTTGGCGTCAGCCTTTACGCTTCCGATGACCAATGTTGGCGACGAGAAGGTCTGCACGACGACGATTCGCTCCAGGATCGATGCGAACACTAAGCTGGAGGTCGTGCTCAAGATCGAGCCCAGTGTGCGGATCCGCAC
The DNA here is from genome assembly GCF_000001215.4 of Drosophila melanogaster. Taxonomy (NCBI): domain Eukaryota; kingdom Metazoa; phylum Arthropoda; class Insecta; order Diptera; family Drosophilidae; genus Drosophila; species Drosophila melanogaster. The sequence continues at coordinate 1,949,942 of NC_024512.1, read as the reverse complement.
ACCTGTCCGGGCATTGAGCGACACCGTGGTGTCCAAGTTCCGGGCCATCATGCTGGCTGATGACCAGTTCCATCGGCCTGCTACCGTCTCCATGGTCTTAGGATCAGATGTTTATCCAAAGGTTATCCAATCCGGATTCCTGACCTTCGACGAGGGAATGCCGGTCGCTCAGAAAACTGTTTTTGGGTGGATCGTGTCCGGTGCCTGCAGCCTGCCGTAGGATGACTGTGTTGCAACCCCAGTGATTGCAAGGGGGGCGGAATGTTCAAGTTACGGGGTTTGGACTGTCACCCCCTCTCCGCTCCCTCTAACGCTCTCCCGCGTAACTACTAAAGCGTAACTACTAAACTCCGTGTAGTATTCAATGCCTCCAGCCCTTCATCGAATGGTACCAGTTTAAATGATATCCTTCATGCTGGCCCTGTCTTACAGTCCGTCTTGACAATTCAAATTCTGAAGTGGCGCTATTTCCGATACGTGTTCAGTGCCGATATTGAAAAAATGTATCGGCAGATCTGGGTAGATCCGAAACACACTCCATTCCAGCGAATACTTTTCCGTAACAGTAGAGGGGAAATCAGAGATTTCGAATTGAAAACAGTAACCTTTGGAGTCAATTGCGCGCCTTTCCTGGCCATCCGAGTACTGCAGCAGCTAGCGGCTGACGTAGAACTCAACCATCCAAAAGCTAGCAATGTCATTCGAAATTTCATGTATGTGGATGATGTTCTAGCCGGAGCGGACTCTACGGAAGAAGCTCAGCTCATGGTGCACGAGCTCCGAGACGCTCTGAATTCCGCCGGATTTCCATTGAGGAAACGGACCTCCAACAAAAAGGAAGTTTTAGCGGCCATTCAGAGCAACCATCTTTTAAATACTGATTTTCTCGAGATCGATGCAGAAAGTACTGCCAAAACCCTCGGTATTCGCTGGAAGGCAACCTCTGACGAATTCTTCTTCGTCCCGCCAGAGTTGGCTATCGAAACGTCCTTTACAAAACGCCAAGTCCTGTCCCAATTTGCCTAATTGTTCGACCCTGCAGGCTGGTTAGCACCGTTTATCGTTCGAGCTAAAATTTTCATGCAGGAGATTTGGCTGCAGGAGCTTGGGTGGGACGAAAACATTCCAAATGACCTTTTTCAGCGATGGCTTAATTTTCTCCAAAGTTATTCGGTTTTAGAGCAGATACGCATTCCACGCTGGCTATCGTTTCATCCAGATTTCAAGGTCGAGCATCATGGCTTTTGCGATGCATCGCAAAAGGCTTATGGGGCGGCAATATATGTCCGCGTAGAAGTGGGCAGCACCATTATGGTGCAACTCCTAACCGCGAAAACCCGGGTAGCACCAGTCAAAACGGTTTCGCTCCCAAGACTGGAGCTGTGCGGAGCGTTATTGCTTTCCGAAATGGCTGCAGCCATCATTTCGCAGATGCCTACGATTAATTCCGAACTTTACTGTTGGACGGACTCCACGATAGTGCTTGCATGGTTAAGCAAGCCAGCGTGCCAGTGGACCACATTTGTAGCCAATAGGGTGACGAAGATCGCCCAGGCCACAAAACCAGAGAATTGGTCTCATGTTCAATCTGAGCATAATCCAGCAGACCTAGCAAGTAGGAGAGTTTCCCTCCAAGATCTAGCCGATAGCCAGTTATGGTGGCACGGACCGACTTGGTTGCAAAATCCACGCAACCAATGGCCAACTCAGGTCGACAACGCTCCGGTGACCGACCTGGAGAAGCGTGCTCTAAAAGTCCATCTCGCAAAAGCTCATTCTGAAGAGTTGTTGGCACGTTTCTCCAGGCTAGAGAAGCAGACATCTCCATCTGATGTGCATTTGCTGGCCACAGAAATCGTCGCCGCCGAGCGGTTCCTAATTTCGAACACTCAGCGCAGAGATATTCCCTGTGGAATATCATTGCCTAAGTGAAAAGCGTCCCGTTTCTAGATCCGCAAGGACTGATCAGGGCGTGCGGCCGTGTGGCGGCTTCCGAAAGCCTTCAATAAAATGAACGGCATCCAGTGATTCTTCCGTATAACTGCCTGCTTTCTCGCCTCCTTGCGAATTTCACTCATCGCATAACTCTCCATGGTGGTAACCAGTTTATGGTGCGCCTCATCCGGTCGAAATACTGGATTCCGAGAATTAAGAACCTGATGAAAGCAGTAGTAAATTCGTGCAAAGTATGTGTGATCCACAAAAAGCGGTTGCAAAGCCAACTGATGGGTGTCCTGCCCAAAGAAAGAACATCGTTCTCCCGACCATTCACGTATACTGGCATGGATTACGCCGGTCCGTTCGATATAAAGAACTATACGGGAAGAGCATGTCTTATTACAAAGGAGTATGTATTAGTTTTTGTTTGTTTCTCCACCAAGACCATCCATTTAGAGCCTACATCTGACTTAACGACCGAAAAGTTTCTTCCCGCTTTCTCTCGTTTTGTATCCAGAAGAAGGTGTCCACGTCAAGTCCAGTCAGACAATGGCAAAACCTTTGTTGGTGCTGCCACCCTGCTTTCCCGCGATTTCCTTCAAGCCGTAAAAGAGTCGGTGACGAATGCCTATATTCATCAAGAGATGCAATGGCAATTTATTCCTCCGGGGGCACCCCATATGGGAGGCCTTTGGGAAGCAGGCGTAAAAAGTTTTAAGACGCTATTTTACAAATGCACTGCCACACGAAAATACACGTTCGAAGAGCTCTCCACGCTCTTAGCAAAAATAGAAGCGTGCCTTAACTCCAGGCCGCTCTCTCCTATGTCTGAGGATCCGACAGATTTACTGGCTCTGACGCCAGGTCATTTCCTTGTCGGGGGACCCCTTATGTCCACGGTGGAACCCGAAGTAAAGGGAGAAACGAAATCCATTCTTAATCGGTGGCAGCATTTGAAAGCTCTCCATCAGCAGTTCCGTGTGCGATGGAAAGAAGAGTACCTCAAAGAACTCCACAAGCGCTCGAAATGGCAGGCCCCGTCCAAAAATCTCCGCATCGATGACATTGTCGTCATCAAGGACGACAACTTACCCTCTAATGAGTGGCGGCTCGGCAGAATTGAGTCTGTCTTCCCAGGAGCCGACGGCAACGTCCGTGTAGTAAATATCCGTACTGCACGTGGAGTTGTTAAACGTCCAGTGGCAAAAGTGGTGCTTTTGCCGACGGAGTCTTCCGAATCTCCACAATAAAAGGCGCTCCTCTCGTCCTTAGTTGTAGTTCACTAGCACTTATCATCCATTACTTTTCATTTCGTTTTCGATCTCCTTTCGACATTCAACTACGCGCAGCATGGCCCCTCGTCAACAAAACGCACGCAGTGCTCGTGCCTTGGAGAGCAGACGTACCCGAGGTATTCAATCCTACCGATGCCGAGTCTGCCGCGGTATCCATCCTCTTCGGAAGTGCGCGAGGTTCCTAAAGCTCAGCGCTGAAAAGCGTTTGCGAGCAGTCCTCATTAACAAATACTGCGCCAATTGCCTTGCTCACGAGCATTCCACGGGAGACTGCCGAAGCGGTGATCGTTGCAAGAAGTGCGTCCCAACGTTCCCTCCAGCAAAATCCGCCAACTCAGCGTAGGAGTTCACCGCCACGACGCCCGGAATCGGCCACGCCAGGCCGATCGCTCTCGTCGCTGCTGCAACGCCACAGCGTGAGACCGCAACACTTATCGATCCGTGCAACCCCATGAGCTGCATCGACGCTTCGTTGGCGTCAGCCTTTACGCTTCCGATGACCAATGTTGACGACGAGAAGGTCTGCACGACGACGATTCGCTCCAGGATCGATGCGAACACTAAGCTGGAGGTCGTGCTCAAGATCGAGCCCAGTGTGCGGATCCGCACACCTGTCCGGGCATTGAGCGACACCGTGGTGTCCAAGTTCCGGGCCATCATGCTGGCTGATGACCAGTTCCATCGGCCTGCTACCGTCTCCATGGTCTTAGGAGCAGATGTTTATCCAAAGGTTATCCAATCCGGATTCCTGACCTTCGACGAGGGAATGCCGGTCGCTCAGAAAACTGTTTTTGGGTGGATCGTGTCCGGTGCCTGCAGCCTGCCGTAGGATGACTGTGTTGCAACCCCAGTGATTGCAAGGGGGGCGGAATGTTCAAGTTACGGGGTTTGGACTGTCACCCCCTCTCCGCTCCCTCTTACGCTCTCCCGCTCTTCACCTCAGAGTCTCCAAGGAGTCTTCGCTGCGCTTGGGAGAGCCTAACTAATTAGAATAAGCGACAGTGTAAAAACTAACCACGCTGAATAAACATACGCCCGGTCGCGCCCGCGCAATTACGAAAAGGCTAGTGTTCGCTTTTCTTCGAGTGTTTCTTTTCAGCATATTTGGAAAATTCCAGGACAGCATCCCCCTACAACCCAACATTTTGGTCCTTCGAGCCGGATCCTCATCCTCGCCAACATCCTCGATTTTGGGCTCATCAGTCTCCATCTCCTTCTTCTCATCACCTTCCTTCTTCTCATCATCAGCCTCATCATCGCTGACCTCCTTCTCGCGCTCCTTCTCTACGAGCAGCTTGATGGGGTAGCCAATGAACTGGGAGTGCTTGAAAAAAATTTCGTACGGTTTGCGTCGTAACAACAAGCAGCGTCTGAAAAGTTTTGTGAATTTCCAATTCTATACAAAGCAAAGTGAAAATATCTGTATTTTTCCTTTATTCAGTGAATAGAACGAAAAACATACATACAAGGTGCCAGAAGAAGCAGAGACCTTTGCATTCCAGGCTGAGATTGCTCAGCTGATGTTTTGATGCTTTTCTATCGAAGAATACAACAACGAAACAAACAACACATACCCTCTGGCCATTCCAAATAAAATATTAATTAAACATTTACCCGCCAGTTCTACATATATTACATCAACATATACTACATCCATATACATTGCATATATTACATCTACATATATTACATCAACATATACTACATCCATATACATTGCATATATTACATCTACATATATTACATCAACATATACTACATCCATATATATTACATATATTACATCAACATATACTACATCCATATACATTGCCTACATTACATCTACATATACTACATCCATATAGTAGCATATGTGCCATAGTATAAGACCACATATACTTACACACACACACACATACATAACCACATGGGAACAGCCATACACAAAATCATAGAATGCCTTAGGATATAAGTCATAAAATCATGTATCCAATAAGAACCCAAATTCTGGTGACAATAACAAATCCAGCCTACCCTAATGTAAACATTAACATCCGCTGCCGAATCAGTTATTCCCACCAAAGGGTCAAAACCGCTTACGCAGCTCAAGTTCTCGGCTGATCAGTACCCATGAGTGATCCACTCAAGAAGGCACCCAATCCAACAGACATAAACATCCGCAGCCGCATTCGCGACTCCCACCAGAGGGTCAAAACTGCTAACACAGCATTAAGGGTCAAAACTTTCCACGTAGCTCAAACTCGGCTGATCTATATACATGCGCAATCCACTCAAGAGAGCGCCTAATTAACGTAAACATAAATGAGAGCCTATGTACGCTCAATATAAAGAAGTAAATAAGCTCAGCCAAGGGTTTGCTAAGCGTTCGCTTTGCAAATTAGATTTAGATTTTATTCATACTTCAATTGTGTAAGACGTGAATTTGTCTTAGAGCTAATAGATTAGTTCGAGATTAATAAAGCGCAACTCGTGACGAACAAAGTTTCGCTTGTGCTTCAGTTTATACAAAGCAGATCCGCAAAAGAACTTATGTGACAAAATATTTGTGAACAGTTATCTAACTCTCGATGTTGGATACTATTAATACAAATATAAATTAAAAAACTGCAAGTGACCATTAAAGTGTGACCCACCAAAATAAATAAAAGGTGTGACTGTTACCAGGTTGTGTAGCCCATCTAGTATTGATTGGACTGCTACAAAGAAAAATCAACTATAGCCAACAACATGGCACAACCCAGCGAACAAATTATGATTCTATCTGAATTACATTTGAATCAGGCTTTGGGCCAGATTCGTTACATCTCAACATTTGACGGTTCCACAAGAGAACTGGCATCATTTGTGAGACGTGTGGACTTCGTGATATCCCTATACCCGACAACAGACAAGAGGCAACATAGTGTACTCTACAGTGCCATCGAGAGGCAGCTGTCCCAACATGCACAAGAAGTATCCCAGCTACAACAGTGCAACACTTGGGCTGAACTACGATCAGTCCTCATTGATGAATTTAAAACCCAAATCCCATACGAAGAGTTGCTAAGAAGACTTTACAACACCTACTGGAGTGGTAGTATTCGTAAGTTTGTAGAAGAACTAGAAAATAAGATGTTCGAAATTTCAAGTAAATTATCATTAGAAAATAATTACACAAATACAACTCTTTATACCGCCGCAATGGCTAATACTATTAAAGATGTAATTTATAAAAGAATTCCAGACAGAATGTTCATGACATGAGCAAGATATGACATTACAACAACAACATTATTAAGACAAGTAGCGCAAAGGGAAGGCCTTTACGATACAATTGTATTAAATACAGAAAAAGCTAAAGCTAAATTAAACAGCCCATCTACACCACAAAGCAGTAGTAAAAATAATGGTTCTCAGAAGAATAAAGGAAATAATAATGACCAAGGTATAAAACCTTATTATATTCAAGCACAGCAAAGTCAAAATCGAAATAATTATGCAAGTAATAATTCAAAAAAAGTTGAAAGCAACCAAGCGACATACAATGAGTTCAAACAAAAGTTAGAACAAGGTAGAGCGCAAAACGCTCTAAATTTTCAAAAACCCACATCTTATTCTACTACTAACCAGCCCCAAAAAAGGCAGCGTGAAAGTTCCAGTGGTCAGTCTAAAATGGATACCAGTGAAAATTTTCATCAACTTGCCTCGGGATCGGAATCAGAAGTAGAAGAAGAACATACCCCTTCATACAAATAACTATGAACGATATCAAACTTAAATGTTTGATTGACACAGGTTCATCAATAAATTTGATGAGTAAAAATTTTTTCAATTGTCCGATTAACTCAAAAGCTCCATTAGATGTACACACAATAAACGGTCAAATTATTTTAAAATCAAAAATTACATTAAAACCTAGTAAATTGTGTCCGACAAAGCAAACATTTTATTTACATAAATTCTCAGAAAAATACGACATTTTGTTAGGCAGGGAATATTTGGAAGATTCCAAAGCAACTATATGCTATACATCCAATACAGTCACTTTAAATAAATACACATTTAAATTGCGACTTGAAGATATTAACGAAGAAGAAGAAACACCTAAAGAGAGTTTAAAAGAAAACTTATTAGATTCCCCAAATATTGAGTATGTCAATTATGTAATTGACAACGAACTCAATGAAACAAATGAATTTCGACTTGATCATCTAAACGATGAAGAGAGGAAAGCCCTCACCAGTGTCTTATACGAGTTTAGTGACATACAGTACAAAGAAGGTGAAAATTTGACCTTCACAAGTACAACTAAACATGTCATAACAACTAAACACGAAGACCCAATTTACAGACGTCCATATAAATACCCACAAAGCTTCGACGAAGAAGTCGAAAACCAAATGAAAGACATGATTCGACAAGGAATCATAAGAAAATCGAATTCTCCATATTGCTCTCCTGTTTGGGTAGTACCCAAAAAGCCAGATGCATCGGGAAAATCGAAATTTCGCATAGTCATTGACTATCGCAACCTCAACGAAATAACCGTTGATGACAAATACCCAATACCAGTAATGGATGAAATATTGGATAAGCTTGGAAATTGCCAATACTTTACAACCATTGACCTCGCAAAAGGTTTTCATCAAATACAAATGGATGAAAATTCTATAGCGAAGACAGCTTTTTCAACCAAAAATGGTCATTTTGAATATACTCGAATGCCATTTGGTTTAAAAAAATGCACCCGCAACTTTTCAACGTTGCATGAATAATCTCTTAGCAGATTTAATATACAAAAACTGTCTCGTATATATGGATGACATAATTGTGTATTCCACTTCATTGGAAGAACACATAATGTCTTTGCGAAAGGTATTCTTAAAGCTCAGAGAAGCAAATTTAAAATTACAGCTAGATAAATGCGAATTCCTAAAAAAGGAAACTGAATTCTTAGGGCATATAATTACAACAGATGGTATTAAACCAAATCCCGCAAAAATTAAAGCCGTAGTGAATTTCCCTATACCAAAGTCCACTAAGGAAATAAAATCATTTCTTGGTCTTTGCGGTTTTTACCGCAAATTTATTCCAAACTTCGCTAAAATAGCAAAACCAATGACATTACGACTAAAAAGGGCTCAATAATAAATATCAAAGATTCAGACTATTACTTAGCTTTTGAAAAATTAAAAGTGTTAATAACGTCCGATCCCATATTAATACACCCAGATTTTAAAAAGTCTTTTGCACTAACTACTGATGCTAGCAATTTTGCTATAGGCGCGGTATTATCGCAAGAGCATAAACCTATATGCTATGCTAGCAGAACTCTGAACGAACATGAAGTTAATTATTCCGCAATAGAAAAGGAACTCCTTGCTATTGTTTGGGCCACTAAATACTTCAGGTCCTATTTATTTGGTAGAAAATTCGAGATCCATAGTGATCACAGGCCATTAGTTTGGCTTGATTCAATTAAAGAGCCAAACATGAAACTTCAGAGATGGAAAATCAAATTAAATGAATTTGACTATCATATCAAATATCTCCCTGGTAAAGAAAACCATGTAGCAGATGCTCTATCGAGAGTAAAAATTGAAGAAAACTTCCTAGGAGAAACCTCCAGTAACATTTCGTTACCAACACAAGCTACTATTCACAGTGCTCAAGAAGATAACCAATCTTATATTTCCTTAACGGAAAGACCAATTAATTACTCCAACAGGCAGATAGAATTTATAAAAGACGATAATAATAACGTAGAAACTAAAAGATACTTTCATAAAACAAAAATTAAAATTCATTTCATAGAAATGACAAATGTCCATGCCAAGGAATTAATTAAAGAATACTTATGTACCAAAAGAAGCGTAATTTTCGTTCATAACGAAATAGATTTCCTTACATTTCAAAACGCTTACATAGAAATTGTCAGTCCGAATAACATAACTAAAGTTATGAAATCAAACATCAAATTAAAAGACATTGAAACATATTCCGAATTTAAAGAAATAATTATAAAAAGTCACAGAGAACTTTTACACCCAGGAATAGAGAAACAAACTAACCTTTTTAAAGAAAAATATTATTACCCAGACTACCAAAAGTTAATACAGAACATTATTAATGAATGCGAAGTATGTAACATATCCAAAACAGAACATAGAGATACTAAACTAAGATATGAGTTAACACCAGAAACTTTTAACCCCAGAGAAAAATATGTTATAGATTTTTATTTAATCAATAATAAAACGTTCCTGTCATGCATTGACATTTATTCAAAATATGCCGCTTTGATTGAAGTCAGTAGTAGAGACTGGCTGGAAGCAAAAAGAGCTCTTCTTAAAATTTTCAATGAAATGGGAAAACCGTCCGAAATAAAGGCCGATAAAGATTCAGCTTTTATATGTTCCGCGTTACATTTATGGCTTAGGTCCGAGAATGTGAATATAAATATCACAACAAGTAAAAATGGAATTTCTGACATTGAAAGATTCCATAAAACAGTCAATGAAAAGTTAAGAATCATTAATAGTGAGTCCGACCCAGAAAATAAGATAACACAATTTGAAACTATTCTCTATGTATATAACCACAAAACAACTGGGAGAACACCAGCTGATATTTTCCTTTATGCAGGAACACCTGCATATGACACCCAAAAAGAGAAACAATCAAAAATAGATAAGTTGAATAAAGATAGACATAGCTATGAAGTAGATACTAGATATAAACAAGCACCATTGGTAAAAAGTAAAACAACTAACCCATTTAAGAAAACAGGACACGTAGAACAAATAGATGAGAAACATTACGAAGAAACAAATAGAGGAAGAAAAGTTGAACATTATAAATCTAAATTTAAAAAACAAAAGAGAATTAATAAAAGTAAATACAATTCCAGCTCAACTCCCGAAAATCAAGTGGGGTCCGATTAAACAGTTATTCATAATAACACTTATAATATGTTTCATCCGTGCCGTCCGTGGTCAAAGCCTAGAGGTGAACCCGATACAAGCTAAAAATGGATATCTTATATTTAAAACAGGATCAATTAATATACCTATAAACTATGAATATCACTATTTGTCCGTAAACTTAACAAAGACCGAACAAACTTTTGCAAATTTAATTAAACAAGCTGAAGAATATGGTACTATAGCCCAAATCCAATATTTAACTGAAAAATTAGACAGAGAAATGAATGGAATAAGAATAATAAAACGCAATAAACGTGGTTTAATAAATATTATAGGTACCGCATATAAATACCTTTTTGGCACTTTTGATCAAGATGACAAAGAAGAATTAAAACAAAAAATATACGATCTTTCTCAACATAGTATTCAAATTAATGAATTGAATGAAGTTATAGAAGTAGTCAATAGAGGCATTGAAGTAATCAACCATTTAAGCGCAATAAGTGAAGGTGACAGAAGACTAGAACTTTTAGTATTTAACTTACAACAGTTTACCGAATACATTGAAGATATAGAACTTGGTGTGCAATTAACAAGACTTGGTATTTTTAATCCCAAATTATTAAGACATGATCCATTATCACATGTAAATTCCGAAAAATCGCTAAATATAAAAACTTCTACGTGGTTAAAATCAGATGCAAATGAAATACTTATTATTTCCCATATTCCTAGAGACATTATAAAAACTGCACTTTTTAACATCGTACCATATCCAGACAAAGATAATAATATACTTATAGAAAATGTAAATGATAAATATTATATTCAAGATAATCAAGTTTACAAACAAAACTCAGGAAAACCAATAATAAACAAATGTATTACAGGAATATTAAATCAAATACCAACAGAATGCAGATATTCAAAAACACATAACAATATTGGAATAACTTATGTAGAACCAAACATAATTTTAACTTGAAAATTATCAAAAATTGTATTAAATCAAAACTGTATAATTAATAGAGAAATTATAATAGAAGGAGACAATATAATAAAAGCTTTTAATTGTTCTGTTCAAATAGAAAACATATTAATTACAAGCACAACACTAGACTACACACAAACGGTCTATATCAATAACAATGTAACAAAATTAGAACCATTATCATATCTAAATGCTAAAGAAATACTTAAAGAACACATACAACACATTACAAATTATTACATTAACTATACTTGCTATTATAATACTTACACTTATACTATATTTTATTTATAAATATAAAGGCATTCCCAAAAAACTAATTGTTAAATATAAAAAAGAGAATCCACAACAAATAGAACAACAAAATAACACAACAATAGAAAATATAAATACAGTATTTGATACTAATCCTGTATTGTATCCTAGAATATCCGCCTGAGGACAGGCTAAATTTAAAGGATGGGGAAGTAGCATATGTGCCATAGTATAAGACCACATATACTTACACACACACACACATACATAACCACATAGGAACAGCCATACACAAAATCATAGAATGCCTTAGGATATAAGTCATAAAATCATGTATCCAATAAGAACCCAAATTCTGGTGACAATAACAAATCCAGCCTACCCTAATGTAAACATTAACATCCGCTGCCGAATCAGTTATTCCCACCAAAGGGTCAAAACCGCTTACGCAGCTCAAGTTCTCGGCTGATCAGTACCCATGAGTGATCCACTCAAGAAGGCACCCAATCCAACAGACATAAACATCCGCAGCCGCATTCGCGACTCCCACCAGAGGGTCAAAACTGCTAACACAGCTTTAAGGGTCAAAACTTTCCACGTAGCTCAAACTCGGCTGATCTATATCCATGCGCAATCCACTCAAGAGAGCGCCTAATTAACGTAAACATAAATGAGAGCCTATGTACGCTCAATATAAAGAAGTAAATAAGCTCAGCCAAGGGTTTGCTAAGCGTTCGCTTTGCAAATTAGATTTAGATTTTATTCATACTTCAATTGTGTAAGACGTGAATTTGTCTCCGACATTCGCTTAAGTTTTTGATCAATAAAAATACTTTTTTTTATAAACCAACAAACCGCGAAGTTGTAATTATATATTACATATATTACATCAACATATATTATATCCACATATATTACTGACATACATTGCGCATATTATCTGCATTCCTTTTAAACGTATACCAAAGTTTAAATTGTTTCCCGTCGGCAAATCCAAACCACAAATAAAATTTATTCCAAGTGCCGACGCGGAAAAGGCGTTTTGTTTTCCATCAATTTTTTCCGTAAATTTCCAAATTAATTTCCGAGCAATAAATTAAAAGAGGTTTTTTTTTTCTTTTTTTTTAACAAATACACAGGTAAAAATATGGCTGCTTCCGATCTAGCGCTAGCCAAATTCATTTCGGTCTCTGACCGCTTAAGCGAATTTGAGGCTCAGATCAACACTCCGGAATCCGCAGCTCCAACCGTCACGATGCTTAGCGTACGTCGCGACCAAGTCCGAACTCTATGGGACAAGGTTGAAAAGGAATTCGACCTCTGCTCAGAGTGCCTTGTGTCAGCAGGCGAAGCGGCAGCAAGCAACATGCCTATTCTCAGGGCTAAATACAGTTATTGCTATTCAGTCTATGAAAGGTGTGTTGCCCAGCTCGTTGATAAAATCGAGCAGGGCACGTCTCAGTCCATCCCAGACGCGAACGCTGCGCCCCAGGCCTACATTTCCTCTGGCTGTCGGTTGCCTCCATGCGATACAGAAGTTTTCGCAGGCGACTATCTTCGCTGGCGAATTTCCGGAATCTTTGCCCAGCTCGTTGATCAAATCGAGCAGGGCACGTCTCAGTCCATCCCAGACGCGAACGCTGCGCCTCAGGCCTACATTTCCTCTGGCTGTCGGTCTCCTCCATGCGATACAGAAGTTTTTGCAGGCGACTATCTTCGTTGGCCGACTTTCCGGGATCTTTTCACAGCCATTTATATCAATAATCCACGGCTGACTCCGGTTGAAAAGTTATTCCATTTAAATGCCAAAACAAGTGGCGACGCGCATGCCATAGTTTCGATTTCGCCTCTCACCAACGAGGGTTTCCGCTCTGCGTGGAAAAACCTAATAGAGCGTTTCGAAAATAAACGATTGTTGGTAAACAGTCAATTGAAAATACTGTTTAATGTGCAGTCGATACCACAGAAATCTTGGGGCGGCCTTGAAGGTACTGCAAAGTACTGTTCAAGGTTGCTTGACTGCCTTAGGACTGTCAGGCATCAACACTGAGAACTGGGACTGCCTGCTGGTATATCTGTGTTCATCCAAGCTCCCGAAGATAACTCTCTCCTTATGGGAGCAGTCGAAAAGTTGCGACTTGTGCAACAAGGAAAACCATCCTGTCCGTGTATGTCCGCGTTTTCTTCAAATGTCGGTTGACGACCGGTCAGCCTACATTAAACGGAAGCAGTTATGCTTAAACTGCTTTGCAAAGGGACATCAACTTCGTGAGTGCAACAGCACGCACAATTGTTTTACTTGCCGTGGCCGGCATCACACGTTGTTGCACCGAAACAACCTCTTTTCCAGCAATTCAAGCCCTTCAAATCCTGCAAGGCCAATTTCCGCTAATCAGGCCAATTTCGTTCCAAATGAGCAAGCTGGTGTTCAAAATTATTTCGCCACGGGCTCAAGAGCTATCCTTCTTGGCACTGCCATAATCAATATTTCCCATCTTGGCACTAACTTTAAGGCACGCGCCCTGATCGACTCCGGATCAGAGGCGACATTCATAACCGAGCGACTGTTCAATCTAATTAAATTGCCATTCCAGGTGGTTCAAGACCAAGTCTCGGGCTTAAACCAAACAGTAGCTGCTCAGTCCAAGAAGCTCTGCAGTTTCACCATCCGATCTCCGACTAGACCCGCGATGCAGTTGGAGACGACGGCCTATGTCCTGCCTCAACTAGCCGGAAATCTGCCTTCCTACCGAATTCCGCAAAATTTCCTTCGGGATCTTCCCGATTTTTCACTAGCGGATCCGAAATTCTATGAGAGCGCACAAATAGATGGCCTTATCGGAGCCGACATTCTGCCTTCGGTGCTTCTGAGTGGAGCAAAAACCAACATCTGTGGCTCTCTGTTGGGGCACGAGACCATTTCCGGCTGGGTATTAACTGGGCCAGTGTCAGCCTCAGCCCAAAGCAGAATTTCCTCTTTTTCGACACAGATCTCCCACGCGTACGATAATTCACTGGACAAACTACTCACAAAATTTTGGGAGGTGGAGAATATACCAACAAAGTTGGTCAAAGAATCCGATTCCATGTGCGAGAAGAATTTCCTTCAAACGACCACGAGAAACGAGTGCGGCAAATATGTCGTTACTCTTCCTTTTCGCGACCCAGAACATATCGGTTCCGGGCTAGGGCATTCTAGGTCTTTCGCGTTGGCTCAGTTCTTAAGAAATGAGCAGCGTCTAAAAAGAGATGAGGCCTTGAAAGCGAGATACGATTTGGTGATCCAGGAATATATCGATATATTAAAGCACATGCGACAAGTTCTTCCTACCCATGATTGCAACGCCTATTATATGCCACATCACGCCGTCTTAAAACCGGAAAGCGTAACTACTAAACTCCGTGTAGTATTCAATGCCTCCAGCCCTTCATCGAATGGTACCAGTTTAAATGATATCCTTCATGCTAGCCCTGTCTTACAGTCCGACTTGACAATTCAAATTCTGAAGTGGCGCTATTTCCGATACGTGTTCAGTGCCGATATTGAAAAAATGTATCGGCAGATCTGGGTAGATCCGAAACACACTCCATTCCAGCGAATACTTTTCCGTAACAGTAGAGGGGAAATCAGAGATTTCGAATTGAAAACAGTAACCTTTGGAGTCAATTGCGCGCCTTTCCTGGCCATCCGAGTACTGCAGCAGCTAGCGGCTGACGTAGAACTCAACCATCCAAAAGCTAGCAATGTCATTCGAAATTTCCTGTATGTGGATGATGTTCTAGCCGGAGCGGACTCTACGGAAGAAGCTCAGCTCATGGTGCACGAGCTCCGAGACGCTCTGAATTCCGCCGGATTTCCATTGAGGAAATGGACCTCCAACAAAAAGGAAGTTTTAGCGGCCATTCAGAGCAACCATCTTTTAAATACTGATTTTCTCGAGATTGATGCAGAAAGTACTGCCAAAACCCTCGGTATTCGCTGGAAGGCAACCTCTGACGAATTCTTCTTCGTCCCGCCAGAGTTGGCTATCGAAACGTCCTTTACAAAACGCCAAGTCCTGTCCCAAATTGCCTAATTGTTCGACCCTGCAGGCTGGTTAGCACCGTTTATCGTTCGAGCTAAAATTTTCATGCAGGAGATTTGGCTGCAGGAGCTTGGGTGGGACGAAAACATTCCAAATGACCTTTTTCAGCGATGGCTTAATTTTCTCCAAAGTTATTCGGTTTTAGAGCAGATACGCATTCCACGCTGGCTATCGTTTCATCCAGATTTCAAGGTCGAGCATCATGGCTTTTGCGATGCATCGCAAAAGGCTTATGGGGCGGCAATATATGTCCGCGTAGAAGTGGGCAGCACCATTATGGTGCAACTCCTAACCGCGAAAACCCGGGTAGCACCAGTCAAAACGGTTTCGCTCCCAAGACTGGAGCTGTGCGGAGCGTTATTGCTTTCCGAAATGGCTGCAGCCATCATTTCGCAGATGCCTACGATTAATTCCGAACTTTACTGTTGGACGGACTCCACGATAGTGCTTGCATGGTTAAGCAAGCCAGCGTGCCAGTGGACCACATTTGTAGCCAATAGGGTGACGAAGATCGCCCAGGCCACAAAACCAGAGAATTGGTCTCATGTTCAATCTGAGCATAATCCAGCAGACCTAGCAAGTAGGAGAGTTTCCCTCCAAGATCTAGCCGATAGCCAGTTATGGTGGCACGGACCGACTTGGTTGCAAAATCCACGCAACCAATGGCCAACTCAGGTCGACAACGCTCCGGTGACCGACCTGGAGAAGCGTGCTCTAAAAGTCCATCTCGCAAAATCTCATTCTGAAGAGTTGTTGGCACGTTTCTCCAGGCTAGAGAAGCAGACATCTCCATCTGATGTGCATTTGCTGGCCACTGAAATCGTCGCCGCCGAGCGGTTCCTAATTTCGAACACTCAGCGCAGAGGTATTCCCTGTGGAATATCATTGCCTAAGTGAAAAGCGTCCAGTGCCAAGCTCAAGTGGCATCCTCAGCATGAACCCGTTTCTAGATCCGCAAGGACTGATCAGGGCGTGCGGCCGTGTGGCGGCTTCCGAAAGCCTTCAATAAAATGAACGGCATCCAGTGATTCTTCCGTATAACTGCCTGCTTCCTCGCCTCCTTGCGAATTTCACTCATCGCATAACTCTCCATGGTGGTAACCAGTTTATGGTGCGCCTCATCCGGTCGAAATACTGGATTCCGAGAATTAAGAACCTGATGAAAGCAGTAGTAAATTCGTGCAAAGTATGTGTGATCCACAAAAAGCGGTTGCAAAGCCAACTGATGGGTGTCCTGCCCAAAGAAAGAACATCGTTCTCCCGACCATTCACGTATACTGGCATGGATTACGCCGGTCCGTTCGATATAAAGAACTATACGGGAAGAGCATGTCTTATTACAAAGGAGTATGTATTAGTTTTTGTTTGTTTCTCCACCAAGACCATCCATTTAGAGCCTACATCTGACTTAACGACCGAAAAGTTTCTTCCCGCTTTCTCTCGTTTTGTATCCAGAAGAGGGTGTCCACGTCAAGTCCAGTCAGACAATGGCAAAACCTTTGTTGGTGCTGCCACCCTGCTTTCCCGCGATTTCCTTCAAGCCGTAAAAGAGTCGGTGACGAATGCCTATATTCATCAAGAGATGCAATGGCAATTTATTCCTCCGGGGGCACCCCATATGGGAGGCCTTTGGGAAGCAGGCGTAAAAAGTTTTAAGACGCTATTTTACAAATGCACTGCCACACGAAAATACACGTTCGAAGAGCTCTCCACGCTCTTGGCAAAAATAGAAGCGTGCCTTAACTCCAGGCCGCTCTCTCCTATGTCTGAGGATCCGACAGATTTGCTGGCTCTGACGCCAGGTCATTTCCTTGTCCCCTTATGTCCACGGTGGAACCCGAAGTAAAGGGAGAAACGAAATCCATTCTTAATCGGTGGCAGCATTTGAAAGCTCTCCATCAGCAGTTCCGTGTGCGATGGAAAGAAGAGTACCTCAAAGAACTCCACAAGCGCTCGAAATGGCAGGCCCCGTCCAAAAATCTCCGCATCGATGACATTGTCGTCATCAAGGACGACAACTTACCCTCTAATGAGTGGCGGCTCGGCAGAATTGAGTCTGTCTTCCCAGGAGCCGACGGCAACGTCCGTGTAGTAAATATCCGTACTGCACGTGGAGTTGTTAAACGTCCAGTGGCAAAAGTGGTGCTTTTGCCGACGGAGTCTTCCGAATCTCCACAATAAAAGGCGCTCCTCTCGTCCTTAGTTGTACTTCACTAGCACTTATCATCCATTACTTTTCATTTCGTTTTCGATCTCATTCAACTACGCGCAGCATGGCCCCTCGTCAACAAAACGCACGCAGTGCTCGTGCCTTGGAGAGCAGACGTACCCGAGGTATTCAATCCTACCGATGCCAAGTCTGCCGCGGTATCCATCCTCTTCCGAAGTGCGCGAGGTTCCTAAAGCTCAGCGCTGAAAAGCGTTTGCGAGCAGTCCTCATTAACAAATACTGCGCCAATTGCCTTGCTCACGAGCATTCCACGGGAGACTGCCGAAGCGGTGATCGTTGCAAGAAGTGCGTCCCAACGTTCCCTCCAGCAAAATCCGCCAACTCAGCGTAGGAGTTCACCGCCACGACGCCCGGAATCGGCCACGCCAGGCCGATCGCTCTCGTCGCTGCTGCAACGCCACAGCGTGAGACCGCAACACTTATCGATCCGTGCAACCCCATGAGCTGCATCGACGCTTCGTTGGCGTCAGCCTTTACGCTTCCGATGACCAATGTTGGCGACGAGAAGGTCTGCACGACGACGATTCGCTCCAGGATCGATGCGAACACTAAGCTGGAGGTCGTGCTCAAGATCGAGCCCAGTGTGCGGATCCGCACACCTGTCCGGGCATTGAGCGACACCGTGGTGTCCAAGTTCCGGGCCATCATGCTGGCTGATGACCAGTTCCATCGGCCTGCTACCGTCTCCATGGTCTTAGGAGCAGATGTTTATCCAAAGGTTATCCAATCCGGATTCCTGACCTTCGACGAGGGAATGCCGGTCGCTCAGAAAACTGTTTTTGGGTGGATCGTGTCCGGTGCCTGCAGCCTGCCGTAGGATGACTGTGTTGCAACCCCAGTGATTGCAAGGGGGGCGGAATGTTCAAGTTACGGGGTTTGGACTGTCACCCCCTCTCCGCTCCCTCTTACGCTCTCCCGCTCTTCACCTCAGAGTCTCCAAGGAGTCTTCGCTGCGCTCGGGAGAGCCTAACTAATTAGAATAAGCGGCAGTGTAAAAACTAACCACGCTGAATAAACATACGCCCGGTCGCGCCCGCGCAATTACGAAAAGGCTAGTGTTCGCTTTTCTTCGAGTGTTTCTTTTCAGCATATTTGGAAAATTCCAGGACAGCATCCCCCTACAACCCAACAATGCCTAACTACTTTTTCTTTCATATTCGAAAACCAATAAGTCTTACCAATAACATCTATAACCTTATCTCTCCCTAAGTGACCTAATTCATTGTGATATTTATATACAATTTTTTCTTCCATTTCTTCTGGTACACAAAACAACAATCTTCCACCGTTTGCCTTCCTATAAAGTACACCATTTCTCATTTCAAAATTTTATCTTCCGTTTTCTCTAACTTTTTCCTAATATCTTTCAACTTTTCATCTTTTGCTTGACAAATAATTAAATTATCTTCAAAACTATTAGTTTCTATCACTAATATGTTCGTATTTCTGCTCAATGCATCCACATGCTGCATATGCTTTCCTGCTTTATGAACTAGCTCAAAATCGTACTCTTATAGTTCTAATGCCCACCACACAATCCTCGGGTTTAATTCTACTTTATTTAACGCTAGACTTAATGCGTTGCAATCCGTAACAATTTTAAATCTCTTTCCCTGTACATAGATTCTAAATCTTCTTAATGCATACAGGATGGCCAATGTTTCAAGTTCAAAACTATTATATTTGGCCTTTGTTGTGGCTTTCGAGTAATAAAATATAGGGTGCCATTTCATATCCTCTTTCTTTTGCAATAACACTGCACCAAAACCTTGTGCACTTGCATCTGTATGTAACTCTATTTCATCCTTATAACAAGCTTCCACTAACTTTTTCTTAAGTGTCTGAAAACATTCTAACTCTTTTTCTTCAAACGAAAATTCGTTGTCTTTCACCAATAAGTCATATAAAGGTTTTGCAATCGTTGAAAAACCCTTAATAAATCTTCTAAAATATGAACACAATCCTAAAAAGCTTCTGACACCATGCTCCTTATCTGGTACTGGAAAATCTCTAATTGCTTCTATTCCCTTGTCATTGGCCTGTATTCCCTTACTTGTTATTAAAAATCCTAAATATTGTACACTCGATTGCAGAAACTCACATTTATCCATTCTAAGCTCTAATTTGTTCCTCATCAACCTGTCAAAAACTTCCCTAAGTACTTCCATATGTTCCTTAATTCCTTTGCTAGCTATCATAATGTCATCCATATATATAATAACTTTATCCTGCCTTATCATATCCTCGAAAATTCTATTAATAAATCTCTGAAAGACCGCCGGTGCATTTTTCAGCCCCATTGGCATCCTTAAAAATTCAAACTGTTCCTTATTAACAAAAACATGAAAGTAGCCATGTTTCAGATCAAACTTCGAGAATATCGTTTTATTTACTAATCTATCCAGCAGATCATCAATTAAAGATAAAGGATAATTATCTTTGACCATTGTTTTGTTAAGTTTTCTGTAATCAATCCTGTTTTCTTTTTCACTAACACTATCGGAGATGCATACTCTGAATCACTCGGTTTAATAATTCCGTTTTTTAGAACTTCATCTAAAATAATGTGCAGCTTTTCTTTTTCAGTATATGCTAATCTTCTAGGAGAACAACTAAACGGTTTCAGGTCATTTAATCTTAATTGTATTTCACACCGAATCTCCGGTTCATTCGGTCTTTCTTTATAACAGTTTTCTACCAACTCAATAAATTGACATTTCATATTATGATCCACCTGATCACCTATTTAGTAATCAATTGAGTCATCTATTACATTAATTTCAAACATTTCCCTCTCCGCTGTGCTTTCTCTAATTTATTTTTAACCGTGTCACTAATTATTTGAATTTTACTACTACCTTGACTAACACTATCGTTAACTGTTTTACTATTGTTGTACATATTTGCTTCTTCTAACATTTTATCGCTTTTCTTCGACATCGACTTTCAATTTTATCCACTGTAATCATTTTTAAGGTGTCCAGATTCAAGATTAAATTGCATGCTTCTATAAAATCTCTTCCCAATACTACATCATGACTCATAGACTCGTTTGCAACCATTATTAAATTAAAGTGTATTTTATTGAAATTTTTCATAATGTAACACAATATTTTTCCATATGTTTTCAAGGGACTTTTGTTTAATCCGTAAAATGAACTTAGAACTGGTACTCCAATAACATCTTTAGGTACTTTACTAATTTTTATGAACGAAATGGGGCTTCCCGTGTCTATGAGGCATGCTGTAATAAATTTTGATTTAGAATTTTTCATAAAATTAATTTCAAAATATCTTACGTAATTGTTTTCATCCCCATTCTTGTTTTTCAGGCACTTTGCTGCAAAGTGCCTCATCTCACCACAGGCATAGCATGACCCTTTTTCGCGCTTTGGCTTCCTGCACTCTTTGGCCCAGTGTCCCTTCGAATTACAATTGAAACAACGCAAGAGTGTGCTGCTATTATTGTTCACCGATGCCACCTTCTTGTCTGCTTCATCCATTTTCGGTAGTTTCACTTCCGCAAATGCCTGCTTTATGTATATATCTTCAAAGCATTGGATACGGGCTTGGTTACGTAGCATTTGATACCTTCATACGGAATACCTTCAATGAGGAGCGCCACCAATTCTTCCTCATCCATTTTTTTTCCATGTGCAAGCATCACCTTATCGTCTGCATAAGCAACAAAGCTTTCGCCCGCTGTCCATTTTCGTTCCTCAAATTTTCGCCTTGTTTCTAACTTCGACTTCCTCTCACCAAACATTGATATCAGCTCAGCCGCCAACTGCTCCGTTGGTAGCAATACACGTTCTGGATCTGCATGCAACCACATGCATGCTTTTCCTTTTATCTTACTGACAATCAACATATTTATATACGGTTCATTTATTCCATAAACGCTAGCTATATTTTTCACCTGTAAGATACATTTTCGCGCACATGTATCTCCCGAAAATTCATTTACTGCATCGGTTGCCATACGCAATAATAAATCCATATTTAGCACAGCTTGTCCCACCGTATTTCGTTTATTCTTGCCACATTCTTTGTTGCATTTCTCACCGCCGCCATCTTCGTTGCTATCTCCAGCTTCGCTGTCACTTTCGTCGTCTTTATGCTTTCCGTCTTTTCTGTTATTTCTTTTTCCTTTTTGAACAATATTATTGCTGCTTCCGTCGAAATCTTCATCCTCGCTTTTTAATAAAAATTTTAATTGATTTCGCTTTTCGTTTGTTAAATTATTCAAACGCAAAATCAATTCTCTTTTTGTTCCCGTGGTTGGTTCTTTAACTTCACTCAACCATCCTTTTAATTGCGCCGTCGATGCATTGCTTATATTGATTTTTTTTCTTATTTGGCTCGTGATTGGCCCACTTCTGATAATGTAGGGGTACTATATATCCTCAGCCTCTATGCTTGTTGCTACAGAGCCGATGATGCGAAACAGAGAGAATGCCACCCGAAAGCGAACAATGACTTAATGTTTATATACTATGTTGCTATACTGAACTTATGTATCTCTACCTCTAGCCTACTACACGATACTAATTAGATCAAAGAAGGAATTCTTCGGAGAAACCTGTCTAAATATTTTCACGACGGGCATTAAAGGCCCTCTTGGCCTAGCGGTAAGGTCTATGAGACCTACCAACTTTCAAGAAGCCTTTCAGTGGGCCATGAAAGAAAGAGACATTTATTTCCAGGAGAATAAAAGAAAAAAGAAACTAGAGTGACAGATTACAAAAGACAAACGGACTATCGTGGTTATCATATTCCTCGAATGAAAGAGATTATTCCCCACGTAGAAGGAATAATATGAAGGCAATAATCCTAAAAGACAACCAAAATGACTACGAACCAAGGAAATTCGAAAATATAAACTCCAAAAAAAACAGGGGTTATGTTCATAATATAGAACAAG
This sequence comes from Drosophila melanogaster, assembly GCF_000001215.4. Lineage (NCBI taxonomy): Eukaryota > Metazoa > Arthropoda > Insecta > Diptera > Drosophilidae > Drosophila > Drosophila melanogaster. Next base: position 1,927,316 of record NC_024512.1, on the reverse strand, counting down.
ATTCCGAGAAATACACCCAAAACTCCAAACTTCACAACATAGACGAGGACTCAAATTTTCCACAAAGTGCCTCGAGAGACAGACAGGATACTTAATAAATAAACAACCCGGGTCCCCCCTACCTTTTGATCTACCTCAAATCTGGATATCCGCTAAAATTCCTAATAGACACAGGGGCGACCATGTCATTCATCAACCAGAGTTGATATGCCACACAGACAGAATTAACTTGTCCGACCCAATCTCAATTAAAACCGCACTTAACGTGCATCCATTTTTTTTTTTCTGATAACACTAGTTATCAACTAATACTATTCAAATTTCACCCATTCTTTGATGGGTTAATCGGGATGGACATTTTACAAAAGTTAGGAGCAACAGTTAACATTCCAAAAGCAATTCTAAAACTCAACGCTTTAATATTAAATTACACTCGGAAAATAATACAACTTCAGAACTACACGTCTTAGACGAAGTCGACCAGTCACCATCAATAACGGTGAATTTTGGTACGAAACCACAAAAATCTCCGACAATCTACTCATATCAGGAGGTCTTGTAGTATATACGAACATAATAACAATAATAATAACAATAATAATAATAATATTAATAATAATTATAATATGAATCATAATAATAAGTCAACTAATAAGTAAACTTAGGACCACCCTAATTCCTTAGGGTCACCCTAGTAGATCTTTAGATACACCCTAATACTAAATATGCGAATTCAGCATGTACGCCTTTAGGGGTCGCACTCGACTCCCATTGGTTATCGAGTATGAACTTCATACATACATATTGCAGAATTTGCTAGTGTCAGCACTTGGCTGTCACAAGAGATCTGCCTGTAGACCACACTAAGATCAGTCATAAATCAGGAATAGATCTGGAATGTACACTCGCTTAATAAAAACCAAATAAAGATAAAATGACCAACTGCGTTTTGAGACTTTATTAACTACATCAGAAGTATTGGAATTCTAATTAACTACATGGCGACCGTGACAAAGGATCGTTATAAGTTGTAGCAGAAGCTAAAGGAAACCGCTTGTGATAATTTTCAACTTCGATGCTCATCCACCAAGACGGCGGCAATTATGAAGAAAAAAGCGATCTGAGTGAGTAGAGTGTCAGTGTGATGGGAAAAAACAGGGGCGGAGTTCGACATAATATAAAAAAGAGAATAGCGCACATAAAGTGGCTATTATATACGAACACTCCACCACCCCAATGGTCGAAAGCTCAAAAACTACAAGCTGAGCTAGACCACTGTGTCGAATATCTCAAGAAAAAAATCCCCACCACACGCGCTCACTCAGAAAATCAAATAAAATCGTTAACAATTAACAAAACTCCAACTCCCAATCCGAAAAGCCTGCCTGTTTTCAAGAAAAGATGCCCGAACGACTGCGAGGGACCACTGTTCACACCGCATTGTGAACATACGTGCAGACATTGCAGCTCCACCACATAACCCCTAAATGAGGAAATCATCATCAACGTGGTGAGCAGCCCGCTCATTACGTCATCGAGGGAGTGTCAGCGTGCCAACCCCGGCGACGTCCAGCTGACGCAAGGAGGGTCAGAGTGAAGCAAATAGGAGCTGAAAAATAAAATATTTTTTTTTGTTGCCCTGCGTGGCACACCACCCTCGATGCACTGCGCTGCATATTAATATTACACAAAATATTGTAACATTGAGCGGAACTTTTTCTGCCCGATGAGAAGAATGGCCCGTAAAGCCATACACCAACTAGGTAGGAAAATGTAACTATATTGAACAAAAAAAAAAAAAAAAAAAAATCAAAACAACATATTTTTAAAGTAAAATAAACCAAAACCCAAAAATAAAACAAAAAAAAAAAAAATAAAAATATACAAAAATGGGTTGGTTTGGATCTGACGATAGTCAGACAAAAGATAATACGGCCAATGTGGTCAATAACTTAAAAATAGTCGACCATACAGATGACATTCAGTCACTGTGGTTACTCCTTTTGATCATGACGATCGTAACAGTCGCTCAGTTTATATTAACGCTATATGTTAAGCATAACAAGATAATAAAGAGGCGTTATATAGGCAAAGCAGAGAATAGTTTGGATAAAATTTAAAAAAAAAAAAAAAAAAAAAACATCCAAAATGTATTTTGAATTAAGATGATCTAAAATTTTTATTTTTAATATCAGAAAACTAGAATGAAAAAAAAAAAAAAGGATTATTGAAGAAACCTATTTGAGAGAGGCCAAAATTTATAAAGTTCGATTGCATAGATAAATCCATAGTATTCTTTAAATGGACTGGCAAGAAATACAAAACGAGCTTAAAGAAATTAAAACAACTTTTGACAAGTCTTATAAATGCATGACACCAAATAGAGAAGTGCAACAAGACACTCTCAACAAGCATGCGCAGATATTGGTAAGATGCTTTAATGGAGCACGCCAATTAATTTACAGAGAAAGGAAAAGATTAACAAAAAATCATTTATCACAAGCAGTAAAATTTCTAAACAGGTTCCGTGAGAACTTGTTAAACGTCAAGTACAGACACAACTTAAATATTACAATCCCAACGATTTTAAGCACACCTATAGTGGCTGAGATCGGTGAGGATATCGAAAGTGTAGGAGAATCAGAAATAGAAATAAAAGAAGAGGATCTCCACGATCTTGCAATTCCAGCGGTAATAACATTACCCGAATTACTTGAAGAAGAACTTTCAGATTCAAATACAGGAATAAGAATACAGGAAACGGACAAAATGACAGACTCTGCCGCAACAGCAAGGGAATATGTGCGACAAATTTCGTCCACAATACCTGAGTTTGACGGCAAAAAGTTAAACTTGAATAGATTCCTCACGGCTCTCCGGCTAATAGATCTGACAAAAGGAGATCAGGAGATGCTAGCGGTTGAGGTAATCAAGACAAAGATACTTGGTCCATTATCACACAAAGTTGAAAATGAAAAGACCATTATCGGTATAATAAATCTATTAAAAGCATCAGTTAAAGGCGAATCGCCCGATGTCATCAAAGCAAAAATGCTTAGTACACAACAGCGCGGCAAAACTGCAGCGCAATATACCACGGAGATAGAAAACCTACGTGGGTTGCTCGAAGCAGCCTATATAGATGATGGTTTAGATTCCAACAATGCAGACAAATTCGCTACAAAGGAAGCCATATCTGCAATGACCAAGAACTGTGGGCACGATAAGCTCAAAACCATATTGGAAGCTGGAAATTTCAACACGATGAATAGCGTGATTGAAAAATACATACACTGCAGTACAGAAATGACCGGCAATTCAAATAGTGTATTATTCTATAATAATAGAGGACACTATCGAGGTAATAATTACCGAGGAAATTACCAAAACAGAGGTAATGGCCGAGGAAATTATAACTCCTACAATAACAACTATAGAGGCAGAGGTGGTTACCATGGTGGAAACAGAGGACGAGGTGGTAACCAAAATTATAATAGAGGTGGAGGTTACTCAAGAGGTAACCAAAACCATAACTATAAAACAAGTCATGCCCACAATGTCCGAAACATACAATCGGAAAACGAACATACCCCCTTGAGCGACAATCTACAATAAAATTATACAAAATTAATCTCAATTTAAGCATTTTTATACGATTGAAGAATATGAGTACCAATTCATGGGTAACTCTTTTAATAGATACAGGTGCAGAAATTTCCCTGCTTAAATGCAGAAACAATAATCTTAACGATTTAAATCCAAAAAATACAACAAATATATCAGGAATAGGGCAAGGGACAATTCAGTCTCTAGGTACACTACATTTAGAAATGTGTATTGCTAATGCAGCAATACCATATGAATTCCATATCGTACCTGACAATTTTCCTATACCAGGGGATGGTATAATTGGCTTGGATTTCATTAAGAAATACAATTGTATTTTGGAATTCCACGACCAAGAAGATTGGTTCACTTTGAGGCCCAAAAATTTCAGGAACATAAACATTCCTATTATACATTCACTAGATAATGAAATAATTTTGCCAGCTAGATCAGAAGTGATTCGAAAGATTCAACTAACATCTACTGACACACATGTCCTCATCCCCAACCAGGAATTACAACCTGGCATAATAATCGCAAGTGCACTCGTAAACACTCAGAACGTCTTGATTCGAATTATTAATACAACTGAAAAAGACGCTATAGTTAGTAGCGCAAATATAAAAAGCGAATCATTGGATGATTATGATGTATACAACGCAAATATAGAAAATAGTGCACAAAGAACTTCAGAAGTATTAAAACTTCTTAAATTTCCATCGTTATTCAAAAGCGATTTAACAAAATTATGCACCGAATATAGCGATATTTTTGGTCTTGAAACAGAAACCATATCAGCTAATAATTTTTACAAGCAAAAATTGAGATTAAATGACAAAACTCCAGTCTATATCAAAAACTATAGAATGCCAGAAAGTCAAAAACCAGAAATTCAAAGGCAAGTTGACAAATTAATAAAAGATGGCATTGTCGAACCATCTATTTCAGAATATAATAGCCCTCTTCTCTTGGTACCCAAGAAATCACTGCCTAACTCGGAGGAAAAGAGATGGCGATTAGTAGTCGATTATCGCCAAATAAACAAGAAACTGCTAGCAGATAAATTCCCACTTCCAAGAATAGAAGATATTCTTGATCAATTAGGCCGAGCAAAATATTTCTCGTGCCTAGACCTGATGTCAGGATTCCATCAAATAGAATTAGACGAAAGGTCAAGAAATATAACATCATTCTCAACTTCAACGGGAGCATACCGCTACACGCGATTACCATTTGGTTTAAAAATAGCCCCAAATTCTTTCCAAAGAATGATGACCCTTGCATTTTCAGGTTTAACGCCTTCGCAAGCATTTCTGTATATGGATGATTTAGTAGTCATAGGCTGTTCTGAAAAGCACATGCTTAAAAATCTAACCGACGTTTTCAAATTATGTAGGCAACATAATTTAAAATTACATCCAGAAAAATGCACTTTCTTTATGAAAGAGGTTACTTATTTAGGTCACAAGTGTACTGACAAAGGTATATTGCCAGATGACTCTAAATATGAGGTAATAAAGAACTACCCCAAACCAGTAAACGCAGACGAAGCTAGACGCTTCGTAGCATTTTGCAATTATTACAGAAGATTTATTAAGAACTTTTCTGAGAAATCACGCCACTTAACGAGGCTTTGTAAAAAGAATGTTCCATTTGAATGGACAAGCGAATGCAATGATGCATTCGAATATCTCAAAAGGGAATTAATGAAACCAACACTCCTTCAGTACCCAGATTTCAGCAAACAATTTTGCATAACCACAGATGCTAGTAAACAAGCATGTGGAGCGGTACTATCTCAAGACCATAACGGTCAACAGCTACCAGTGGCATACGCTTCAAGAAGCTTTACAAAAGGCGAAAGTAATAAGTCCACTACAGAGCAGGAGCTAGCAGCTATTCACTGGGCAATAAATCACTTCAGACCATACGTATATGGTAGACATTTCTTAGTACAAAGTGACCATAGGCCACTATCATATCTTTTTTCAATGAGAAACCCCAGTTCAAAATTAACCAGAATGAGACTAGACTTGGAGGAGTTTGAATTCACAGTAGAATATCTCAAGGGGAAAGATAATCATGTCGCAGACGCATTGTCCCGAATAACAATCGGAGAACTTAAAGCAATAAATAGACAGATACTAAAGGTAACAACAAGATCAACAACAAGACAGAAAAATACCTGCGCAGGTGAAAAATTGCATGAACCAAATGAGAAAGAAAATATAAAAATGCCCAATATCTATCAGGTAATCAATAACATTGATGCCAAAAAATATGTTATACTCAAAATAGACAAGCATAAGTGTTTGTTGAAAAGAGGAAAACAAATTATAACACGTTTTGATATGACTAATTTTTATTCTAATGAAATAATCGATTTAGATCAATTCTTTCAAAGGCTTAATGAAGAAGCAAGAATAAATAGCATCATTCAAACACAATTGTCACCAAGTGAACAAATCTTCGAATTTGTCACTATAAAGAATTTTAAAGAAAAGGGCAATAAAATACTAAAAAATTTAAAAATAGCGCTATTAAACAAGGTGACTAAGATAGATAAAAATGATAAGGTTCAAATAAAAGCAATACTGTCTAAATATCATGATGATCCATCAGAAGGAGGCCATTCAGGAATTTCTAGAACCCTGAGGAAAATAAAAAACTATTATTATTGGCCACAAATGACAAAGGCAATAAGTAAATATGTTAAAACATGTTTAAAATGTCAACAAGCCAAGACTACAAAACATACTAAAACACCGTTGACAATAACAGAAACGCCAGCAACAGCATTTGATAAAGTTTTGATAGATACCATTGGTCCACTGCCAAGATCAGAAAACGGAAATGAGTATGCTGTTACTATCATTTGCGATTTAACAAAATATTTGGTAACGGTACCAATTCCAAATAAAAGTGCAAAATCAGTTGCTAAGGCTATATTCGAAAATTTTATTCTAAAGTACGGTCCAATGAAAACAATCATAACGGACATGGGAACGGAATATAAAAACCAAATTATAGACGACCTATGCAAATATATGAAGATAAAAAACATTACTTCAACAGCACACCATCACCAGACATTAGGAACAATAGAACGAAGTCACAGAACTTTCAACGAGTATGTTCGCTCATATATATCTGTTGACAAAACCGATTGGGATATATGGATACAATATTTTACTTATTGTTTCAACACAACACCATCGGTAGTTCATGAATATTGTCCATATGAATTAGTATTTGGAAGATTACCAAGACAGTTCATAGATTTTAACAGGATAGACAGAATAGATCCTATTTACAACATGGATGACTATTCAAAAGAAGTTAAGCTACGATTAGAAATAGCATATAGAAGAGCTAAAAATATGTTAGACAAGGCAAAAGCCGATAGAAAGATAAAATATGATAGAAATATTAGTAACTTTGAATTAAAGATAGGAGATAAGATATTACTTAAAAACGAAACGGGTCATAAACTTGACAATAATTATTTAGGACCATATTTAGTTTCAGAAATAGGAGATAATGACAACATTACAATTATAGGAAATAAAAATAAAAAACAGATAGTCCATAAAGATAGGTTAAAAATTTTTAATTCATAATACATTTTGTTTGGTTGGCCAACCACAAATAAAAAACCACAAATAAAAAACCACAAATAAAAAACCACAAATAAAAAACCACAAATAAAATAAAAACCAATAAAAACATTATAATACAAAACTTTTACTTTGCAAAATATAATGAAAATATATATATTTTTTTTAATATCTCTTTAATCATTCATTTCAAATATTAATGTACATTAAAAAAAAAAAAAAAAAAAAATTATTATATACTTGAAAATAACTTCATGTTATTACGTTATTTTTCAAAAGGAGGGAGATGTAGTATATACGAACATAATAACAATAATAATAACAATAATAATAATAATATTAATAATAATTATAATATGAATCATAATAATAAGTCAACTAATAAGTAAACTTAGGACCACCCTAATTCCTTAGGGTCACCCTAGTAGATCTTTAGATACACCCTAATACTAAATATGCGAATTCAGCATGTACGCCTTTAGGGGTCGCACTCGGCTCCCATTGGTTATCGAGTATGAACTTCATACATACATATTGCAGAATTTGCTAGTGTCAGCACTTGGCTGTCACAAGAGATCTGCCTGTAGACCACACTAAGATCAGTCATAAATCAGGAATAGATCTGGAATGTACACTCGCTTAATAAAAACCAAATAAAGATAAAATGACCAACTGCGTTTTGAGACTTTATTAACTACATCAGAAGTATTGGAATTCTAATTAACTACAGTCTATACCAAGCTATAGACAACTCCAGTTTTATGGAAGTAGTCAACATTTCTCAAGATTAACAGAAATTGTGTCTTGACGCAAAACTACAGGTTGAGAGATATACCGGAAACGATTTTATCGAGGTAAATGCTATATCCGAGTTTAGCAACAACACCCCACAAGACAAAAAGAATATAATTATTAAACTAAAGACAGACCATTTAAACGCAGAAGAATTTACTGCATTAAAGAGTCTCTGTAAAAGGTTTCCAAAATTGTTCCACCAAGAGGGGGACAACTTGACTTTTACTAATCTTGTTAAGCACAAAATACAGACTACAGACGAAATTCCACTACATTCAAAGCCAGTCCGGTATAGTCCAGTAGAAAGACAGGAAATTCAAAGACAGATCACCAACATGTTAGAACAAGACATTATTAGGCACAGCCACTGTCCATGGGGTGTACCCATTTTTCTGGTGTCAAAAAAACCTGACGCTTCAGTAACAAAAAATGGAGGTTGGTAATAGACTATTGAAAGTTAAACGAGAAAACCGTAAAAGACAAATACCCTATGCCAAATATCAACGATGTCCTAGTGTAGTTAATTAATTACAAACGTTGTTAGTTATTTTCATCTTTATTTTATTTTTCTTCACAACGTGTACTTCTTGATCTATTTTTATTTTATAACTGAACTTAGCGTGGTCTGCAGGCCGATCGCTCGTGACAGCGAAGTGCTATATCTGCAATATGTATGTATGAAGTTCATACTCGATAACCAATGGGAGTCAAGTGCGACCCCTAATATTTAGGATTTTCATATTTAGGATTAGGATGGACTTAAGGATCTAGGGTGATCTTAAGTTTACTTATTGGTTGTCTTATTATATTAATATTATTATTAATATTAATAATATAATATATTAATATTAATATTATTATTATTAATATTATTATGTTCGTATATAATAAGTATATTATATATTATAAGTATATTATGTTCATACGTAATAATATGAAGTTATTTTCAAGTATATATGTACATGTTGGAGATGAATTTTTATTAGCATCGTTCATATTTAATCATTTATTTCACTGTCGCGCAGCGAGTCGCAATGGTCACGTCTATTCTCATCGGAGGTCAAATCCAACTGTCTTTCCTCTTCTTGTTCCTTCTTCCTCCTCACCTCACATTGCGCCACGCTCAGCAGGGATCTTCGCTCTTTTTCCCCACAGCGCTCTTATACAGAAACTCTCTCTCTCTCCTCATTCCTTCTTACCATCATTTATTTTCATAGCGTATACACAGAGAACCTTATAATTAACATTAAATCCTACAAACCAAGTAAAATCCCGACATACATATAATATTGTAAATATAAATAATATAAATATATAATAAATAATGTTTTTTTTTTAGTATTTATATTAGTATTTGAAATGAATGAGTAAAGAAATATTAAAAAATATATTTATTTAGATTGTATTTCAAAAGTAAAGCTTTTTTTATTTTAGTGTTTTTATTAGTTTCTTATTTGTGGTTGGCCAACCAAACAAAATGTATTGGAAATTAAAAATTTTTAACCTATTTTTATGGACACTCTTTGTTTTTTATTTTTATTTCCTATAATTGTAATGTTGTCATTATCTCCTATTTCTGAAACTAAATATGGTCCTAAATAATTATTGTCAAGTTTATGACCCGTTTCGTTTTTAAGTAATATCTTATCTCCTATTTTTAATTCAAATTTACTAATATTTCTATCATATTTTATTTTTCTATCGGCTTATGCCTTGTCTAACATATTTTTAGCTCTTCTATGTGCTATTTCTAATCTTAGCTTAACTTCTGTTGAATAGTCATCCATGTTGTAAATAGGTAGATTTATCCTGTTAAAATCTATGAACTGTCTTGGTAATCTTCCAAATACTAATTCATATGGACAATATTCATGAACTACCGATGGTGTTGTGTTGAAACAATAAGTAAAATATTGTATCCATTTATCCCAATCGGTTTTGTGAGATATATATGAGCGAACATACTCGTTGAATGTTCTGTGACTTCGTTCTATTGTTCCTAATGTCTGGTGATGGTGTGCTGTTGAAGTAATGTTTTATATTCATATATTTGCACAAGTCGCCTATAATTTTGGTTTTTATATTCCGTTCCCATGTCCGTTATGATTGTGTTCATTGGACCGTACTTTAGAATAAAATTTTCGAATATAGCCTTAGCAACTGATCTTGCTCTTTTATTTGGATTAGGTACCATTACCAAATATTTTGTTAAATCGCAAATGATAGTAACAGCATACTCATTTCCATTTTCTGATCTTGGCAGTGTACCAATGTTATCTATCAAAACTATATCAAATGCTGTTGCTGGCGTTTCCGTTATTGTCAAAGGTGTTTTAGTATCTTTTGTTGTCTTTGCTTGTTGGCATTTTAAACATGTTTTAACATTGTGGCCAATAATAATAGTTTTTTATTTTTTTCAGGGTTCGAGAAATTCCTGAATGGCCTTCTTCTGACGGATCATCATGATATTTAGACAGTATTGAAGTATTTGAACCTTATAATTTTTATCTATCTTAGTTACCTTGTTTAATAGCGCTATTTTTAAATTTTTTAGTATTTTATTGCACTTTTCCCTAAAATTCTTTATAGTGACAAATTCGAAGATTTGTTCACTTGGTGGCAATTGTGTTTGAATGATGCTATTTATTCTTGCTTCTTCATTAAGCCTTTGAAAGAATTGATCTAAATCGATTATTTCATTAGAATAAAAATTAGTCGATCAAAACGTGTTATAATGTGTTTTCCTCTTTTTAACAAGCACTTATGTTTGTCTATTTTGAGTATAACATATTTTTTGGCATCAATGTTATTGATTACCTGATAGATATTGGACATTTTTATATTTGCTTTCTTATTTGGTTCATGAAATTTTTCACCTGCGCAGGTATTTTTCTGTCTTGTTGTAGATCTTGTTGTGACCTTTAGTATTTGTCTTTTCATTGCTTTAAGTTTTCCGTTGGTTATTCGGGACAAAGCGTCTGCAACATGATTATCTTTCCCCTTGAGGTATTCTACTGTGAATTCAAACTCCTCCAAGTCTAGTCTCATTCTGGTTAATTTCGAAAAAAAGTTTCTCATCGAAAAAAGATATGATAGGGGCCTATGGTCACTTTGTACTAAGAAATGCCTACCATATACGTATGGTCTGAAGTGATTTATTGCCCAGTGAATAGCTGCTAGCTCCTGCTCTGTAGTGGACTTATTACTTTCGCCTTTTGTAAAGCTTCTTGAAGCGTATGCCACTGGTAGCTGTTGACCGTTATGGTCTTGAGGTAATACCGCTCCACATGCTTGTTTACTAGCATCTGTGGTTATTCAAAATTGTTTGCTGAAATCTGGGTACTGAAGAAGTGTTGGTTTCATTAATTCCCTTTTGAGATATTCGAATGCATCATTGCATTCGCTTGTCCATTCAAATGGAACATTCTTTTTACAAAGCCTCGTTAAGTGGCGTGATTTCTCTGAAAAGTTCTTAATAAAACTTGTGTAATAATTGCAAAATGCCACGAATCGTCTAGCTTCGTCTGCGTTTACTGGTTGGGGGTAATTTTTTATTACCTCATATTTAGAGTCATCTGGCAATATACCTTTGTCAGTACACTTGTGACCTAAATAAGTAACCTCTTTCATAAAGAAAGTGAATTTTTCTGGATGTAGTTTTAAATTATGTTGCCTACATAATTTGAAAACGTCGGTTAGATTTTTAAGCATGTGCTTTTCAGAACAGCCTATGACTACTAAATCGTCCATATACAGAAATGCTTGCGAAGGCGTTAAGCCTGAAAATGCAAGGGTCATCATTCTTTGGAAAGAATTTGGGGCTATTTTTAAACCAAATGGTAATCGCGTGTAGCGGTGTGCTCCTGTTGAAGTTGAGAATGATGTTATATTTCCTTTCGTCTAGTTCTATTTGATGAAATCCCGACATCAGCTCTAGGCACGAGAAATATTTTGCTCGACCTAATTGATCAAGAATATCTTCTATTCTTGGAAGGGGGAATTTATCTGCTAGCAGTTTCTTGTTGATTTGGCGATAATCGACTACTAATCGCCATCTCTTTTCCGCCGAGTTAGGCAGTGATTTCTTGGGTACCAAGAGAAGTGGGCTGTTATATTCTGAAATAGATGGTTTGACAATGCCATCTTTTATTAATTTGTCAACTTGCCTTTGAATTTCTGGCTTTTGACTTTCTGGCATTCTATAGTTTTTGATATAGACTGGAGTTTTGTCATTTAATCTCAATTTTTGCTTGTAAAAATTATTAGCTGATATGGTTTCTGTTTCTAGACCAAAAATATCGCTATATTCGGTGCATAATTTTGTTAAATCGCTTTTGAATAACGATGGAAATTTAAGAAGTTTTAATACTTCTGAAGTTCTTTGTGCACTATTTTCTATATTTGCATTGTATACATCATCTAATGATTCGCTTTTTATATTTGCGCTGCTAACTATAGCGTCTTTTTCAGTTGTATTAATAATTCGAATCAAGACGTTCTGAGTGTTTACGAGTGCACTTGCTATTATTATGCCAGGTTGCAATTCCTGGTTGGGGATGAGGACATGTGAGTCAGTAGATGTTAGCTGAATCTTTCGATTCACTTCTGATCTAGCTGGCAAAATTATTTCGTTATCTAGTGAATGTATAATAGGAATGTTTATGTTCCTGAAATTTTTGGGCCTCAAAGTGAACCAATCTTCTTGGTCGTGGAATTCCAAAATACAACTGTATTTCTTAATGAAATCCAAGCCAATTATACCATCCCCTGGTATAGGAAAATTGTCAGGTACGATATGGAATTCATATGGTATTGCTGCATTAGCAATACACATTTCTAAATGTAGTGTACCTAGAGACTGAATTGTCCCGTGCCCTATTCCTGATATATTTGTTATGTTTTTTGGATTTAAATCGTTAAGATTATTGTTTCTGCATTTAAGCAGGGAAATTTCTGCACCTGTATCTATTAAAAGAGTTACCCATGAATTGGTACTCATATTCTTTAATCGTATAAAAATGCTTAAATTGAGATTAATTTTGTATAATTTTACTGTAGATTGTCGCTCAAGGGGGCATGTAAGTTTTCCGATTGTATGTTTCGGACATTGTGGGTATGACTTGTTTTATAGTTATGGTTTTGGTTACCTCTTGAGTAACCTCCACCTCTATTAAAATTTTGGTTACCACCTCTTCCTCTGTTTCCACAATGGTAACCACCTCGGCCTCTGTAATTGTTATTGTATGAGTTATACTTTCCTCGGCCATTACCTCTGTTTTGGTAATTTCCTCGGTAATTATTACCTCGATAGTGTCCTTTATTATTATAGAATAATACACTATTTGAATTGTCGGTCATTTCTGTACTGTATGTGTATGTATTTTTCAATCACGCTATTCATTGTGTTGAAATTTCCAGCTTCCAATATGGTTTTGAGCTTATCGAGCCCACAATTCTTGGTCATTCCAGATATGGCTTCCTTTGTAGCGAATTTGTCTGCATTGTTTGAATCTAAACCATCATCTATATAGGCTGCTTCTGTTGTATATTGCGCTGCAGTTTTGCCGCGCTGTTGCAGCAGTCAAAGCAGTTTCGCTTTGATGACATCGGGCGATTCGCCTTTAACTGATGCTTTTAATACATTTATTATACCGATAATGGTCTTTTCATTTTCAACTTTGTGTGATAATGGACCAAGTATCTTTGTCTTGATTACCTCTACCGGTTACTGTCGGTTACCGGTTATGTCTGTACTTGACGTTTAACAAGTTCACACGGAACCTGTTTAGAAATTTTACTGCTTGTGATAAATGATTTTTTGTTAATCTTTTCCTTTCTCTGTGAATTAATTGGCGTGCTTCATTAAAGCATCTTACCAATATCTGCGCATGCTTGTTGAGAGTGTCTTGTTGCACTTCTCTATTTGGTGTCATGCATTTATAAGACTGGTCGAAAGTCGTTTTAATTTCTTTAAGCTCGTTTTTTATTTCTTACCAGTCTATTTAAAGAATAATATGGATTTACCGAACTTTATAAATTGTTGCCTCTCCTAAAAAGGTTTCTTCAATAATTTTTTTCTTTTTTTCATTCTTGTTTTCTGATATTAAAAATAAAAATTTTAGATCATCTTAATTCAAAATACATTTTGGGTGTGTGTTTTTTTTTTTTGAATATGTTTATATATATTAAAGTAAATTAATTAGATGAATATTAAAGTATTTCTTTATACATTTTGGGTGTGTGTGTTTTTTTTTTTTGAATATGTTTATATATATTAAAGTAAATTAATTAGATGAATATTAAAGTATTTCTTTATGCATTCATCTCTCTTTTTTTTTCATTTTATTTTTAAATTTTATCCGAATTATTCTCTGCCCTGTTTATATAACGCTTCTTTATTATCTTGTTATGCTTAACATATAGCGTTAATATAAACTGAGCGACTTCGTAACAGTCGTCATGATCAAAAGGAGTAACCACAGTGACTGAATGTCTTCTGTATGGTCGACTATTTTTAAGTTATTGACCACATTGGCCGTATTATCTTTTGTCTGACTATCGTCAGATCCAATCCAACCCATTTTTGTATATATTTAATTTGTGGGTCGTGGATTATTTTACTTTAAAAATATGTTGTTTTGATTTTTTTTATATATATTGTTACATTTTCCTGCCTAATTGGTGTATGGTTCCGCTCAATGTTACAATATTTTGTGTAATATTAATATGCAGCGCAGTGCATGGAGGGTGGTGTGCCACGCAGGGAAACAAAAAAAATAATTTATTTTGCAGCTCCTCCTTGCTTTAGGAATGTTTTTGGCTGCAGATTCTCCTTGCGTCAGCTGGACGCCGCCGACCCGGCACGCTAACGCTCCCTCGAAGGTTCAGGTGGCGGTTTGCCTCCCGCACTTGTTTTTCGGCTTCTGCTGTCCTGGGCCTATGAGCTCAGGCGGTACCGGTGCTGGTCATCGCACAGGTTCCTTGGCAAAAGGGCTCCAAATTTCCTCGCAGTCCGCTGGGCACGTCATCTTCTTGGTTGGAAGCTGTTTCTTAGGAGGCGCTTTAGATGTGGTAATTTCTTGGTTTGCTAAAATTTTTTATATTAGGGTAAGTTTTCTTCTGCTTTATTAAATTTTGCAGATGGTCTAAATCTTCCTGCAATTTTTGTGCAGTTGACCAGGCGGGTGGTGGCGTTTTTGTGAATAGTAGCCACTTAATATGGGCTATTCTTTTTTTTTTTTCGCCTCCGCGCTACCCATATCACACTTAAACTTTACTCACTCAGTTACATTTTTTTTTGCCATCCTTTTTTAGTGTCCTGTCACGGTCGCCATGTAGTTAATTAATTCCAAACGTAGTTAGTTATTTTCCTCTTTATTTTATTTTTCTACACAACGTGTACTTCTTGATCTATTCTTATTTTATAACTGAACTTAGCGTGGTCTGCAGGCCGATCGCTCGTGACAGCGAAGTGCTGACGCTAGCCAAATCTGCAATATGTATGTATGAAGTTCATACTCGATAACCAATAGGAGTCAAGTGCGACCCCTAAAGGCGTACATTGCTGAATTTGCATATTTAGGATTAGGATGGAACTTAAGGATTTAGGGTGGTCTTAAGTTTACTTATTGATTGTCTTATTATTATGATTCATATTATAATTATTATTAATATTATTATTATTATTATTATTATAATTATTATTATTATTATTATTATGTTCGTATATACCACACTAGACAGAATTGGTAGAGCTAAGTATTTCACAGCTCTAGATATGGCAAGCGGATATAACCAAGTAGAAATGGACCCCTAAGATATCAGTAATACAGCTTTTTCCGCTATTGAATGCCATTTCGAGTTTGTAAGAATGCCATTCGGTCTCACTAACGCCCCAGCAACCTTCTTAAGAGTGATGGATAATATCGTAGCAGACCTGAACGGTAAATGCTGTCTTATATATCTTGACGATATACAAATTTTTTCAGCATCACTCCAAGAAAATGTTAATGATCTGAAGCTAGTATTTGACAGACTAAGTGAGCAAATGTGAAGCTCCAACCGGAGAAATCCGAGTTTTTCAAAAAGGAAATTGAGTACCTGGGTCATGTAGTCACCAATTCGGGCAAAAGCCCAACCCCCAAAAACTGATTGCTATTAAAGCTTTTCCCATGCCTAAAACACAAAAACAAATTAAATCCTTTTTAGGATTACTTGGCTATTATAGGAAGTTCATAAGGGATTTCGCAGCAATCACGAAACCACTGACACATCAGTTAAAGGGCAAAGCTACTGTAAAAATAAATGAAGAATTTATTAGGGCATTCGAAACATGTAAAACGTTACTTGTCAACGACCCGATCCTTCACTACCCAGATTTCAACAAGCCTTTTATACTTACCACAGACGCTAACAATTTCTCTATCGGGGTAGTCTTGTCCCAAGGTACTCTTAACCAGGACAAGCCCGTATCTTACGCTAGCAAAACGCTATCAGATACAGAAACAAACTATTCGACTGTAGAAAAGAAAATGTTGGCAATAATTTGAGCCACAAAACACTTTCACCCCTATCTGAAATTCAAAATAGCCACAGACCACAGGCCACTTACTTGGCTCATGAATTTTAAAGAACCAAATTCAAAACTAGTCAGATGGAAACTTCAATTATGGGAATATGATTATATGATTAAGTGGTCTACAAAAAGGGGTCTCAAAACATGGTGGCCGACGCTCTTAAACTTAAACTCAACTGGTGAAATTGACACTAATTCTGTACTTGCCCCCACAAACAGCGTTACCCCTAACGTAATTCCGATTTCCAATAAACCACTAAACGAATTTAATTTACAAATAATTAAAAAAAAAATACATCTAAACCAGAAAAATTGACCTCTATGCCCTTTAAGAACAAAATAAGAAGAACCATAGCTGAGACTTATTATGATAAACAAAGCATGGCTAATATTCTAAAACAAATTGTAAAACCTAACAAAACTTGTTGTATTTTTGCACCGGACGAAATCTTCGAAATTATTAAAGACACCTTAAAAGAATATTTTCTACCTACCGCACTGTACAAGGTCATAAGATGTACAACCTTATTACAAGATATAACTGATACAAACGAACAGGAAACATAAATACAAAAATATTATTTGGCAAACAATCACAGAGGAATAGACGAAACAGTAGCGCACTTAGGAAGATCCATATATTTCCCAATATTAAAAACAAAAGTAACCCATGTTATTAATGATTTCGATGTCTGTCAAATACTTAAATACGACAGGCAACCGCAAAAGATCGAATTTTCGGAAACCGAAACCCCATCACACCCCATGCAAATTATACATACGGACATTTATACGATTAATGGCAAGACCATTTTAATGATCATTGGAAAAATTTTCAAAATTCGCTGCGGGATATACAATCAATACTAGGGATAGCTTAAACGTAGTAAAATCAATGAGAAATTTTCTATCAACCTTTGAAATTCCAAAGAAACTCATTTGCGACCAAGGTTCGGAGTTTGCAAAAAAACTTTTTAAGGACTTTTGTGCACAATATAACATCATATTGCACTTCACGTCGTTCCAACAATCTTCGAGTAATTCCCGGTAGAAAGACTCCATTCTTCCCTAACAGAAATAAACAGGATAATACAAAATAAAAGAAAAACAGAAAAACTCTCTTGTGACGACGAAGACATTTTTTTCGAAACCCTAAAGACATATAACAACTCAATTCACTCAACTACCCTGACATAAAAGAAAATATGGAAAATAAAATGAAAGACAGAATTGCACAAAGCAATGAAGATAGAAACCCATCAATTGCTCTCGAAGTAGGTAAAACAATTTTTAGAAAGGAAAATAAGAGAAATAAATTGACACCAAGATTCAAGTAACACACAGTTAAGGAAGACAAGGACTTAACATTTATATCACACAAAGACCAAAAGATTCATAAAGATATTGGTCATATCTTACAGATTTTGCTGCGTAACGGCACAACTTATCAAAATTCAAACACTGGAGGAGTATGACAAAATCGCAAAAATAGACCTGGGAGACACAAGAGTCATACAGTCATACAAACATTTACTCCACAAAATTAATACACAGGACCTTTTAGAAAATATTATGAACTTTGAAACAGCACTTAATAAGCTAGAAGAAGTAAGAGTTTCAGATGAAATTATAAACGGCTTAAGAGCCAAAATAGATCAGTTAAAAACGAAAATAAACAATAAACATTACCCAAAGAAAGAAAACAAAGAGGTATTGTAAACGGTCTTGGTAGCATAATAAAAGTAGTAACTGGAAATATGGACGCTAAATACGCCCAAACTATTGGCGAAAAGTTTAACGTTGTTAAAGAAAATGAAAATCAAATAACAGAAAGAATCAACAAACAAACACTATTTAACAAAGAAGATATTCTAAGGTTTGAGAATATAACAAAACACAATAATCAAGCGCAACTAACAATTAACAATTTTATTAAGAATTACAATAACAACATTTACAAGACTCTGAATGATAAGCATAAAGAAATACAAATACTCCCATATATCACTAGAATTAATTTCAATATAGATGTCTTAAACAACCACATAAGTAACATAGCCGAAAGCATCTTATTAACTAAGTTAAATCTTATACCCAAATATATTATATTGTCAGAAAAGAAGATAAAATCTATCAACGAATTTATAATAAAACAAAATGTCAAAATAGAATCTGATGAACACTCATACAGATTGTTGGCTCTAGAAACCTATATTAACGATTCCTACATAATATTTCATGTTAAAATACCCATATTTAAGACACAAATGTATACACTAACACACATTGTCCCTTTACCATTAAACAAAACTAAATTTCTAATTGTACCCAACTATATATTACATGATAAGGATAAGAAAATTTTGTATGTAGAGGACAAATGCCCTAAAATTCATCGAACATATATATGCGAAGGTCCGCGTACACAGACCAAGCTAATTAACATTATAATATTAAGATATGACGATACAGTGATGGAATTCGACCAAGAAACAAAAATCTCCGTAAAATCATTCGAGCAGATGAATATAAAAAACACTTCCGAAGACATAACGCTGCTCAAACTCCATATACAAGCCTTATCAAGCCAAGATGACATCATCATTACTCTCCGCAACCGATTTTTCAACCACCCCTAACTGTCCCAAGCACTACTCCAACAATTTCTTTCGCTAGCGCCCTAAAATCCGGACTAGAAGTGCCCGCCCCACCGACATGAACTGCTCATTCCGAACATACACCGACAAACATCCAACAAACACAACAAAGTGGCATCGAAGCTATGATGCTATCCCTACAGCAAAGCATGAAAGACTTTATGACGTTCATGCAAAATACTTTGCAAGAGCTCATGAAAAACCAAAATATCCTGATTCAACTTCTTGTATCTTCAAAATCCCCATAATGGCTTCCCTACGGATATCTCTGTGGAACGCAAATGGCGTTTCACGGCATACACAAGAGCTCACACAGTTCATTTACGAAAAAAACATCGACGTAATGCTACTATCAGAAACGCACCTCACAAATAAAAACAATTTTCATATACCAGGATACTTGTTCTATGGTACAAATCATCCAGATGGTAAAGCTCATGGAGGCACTGGAATACTCATCAGAAATCGCATAAAACACCACCACTTAAACAAATTTGACAAAAACTACTTACAATCTACGTCCATAGCCTTACAACTCAACAATGGTTCAACGACTCTAGCCGCAGTCTACTGCCCACCGCGCTTTCCAATCTCTGAGGATCAATTCATGGAATTCTTTAACACACTAGGTGGCAGGTTCATCGCAGCGGGTGACTATAACGCCAAGCACACCCATTGGGGATCTCGACTTGTGACGCCAAAGGGTAAGCAATTGTACAATGCGCTTACGAAGCCAGAAAACAAGCTAGACTATGTATCCCCGGGTAAGCCTACATACTGGCCAGCAGACCCAAGAAAAATCCCAGACCTGATCGATTTTGCAATTACTAAACATGTCCCCCGCAACATGGTCACCGCCGAAGCACTAGCAGATTTATCATCAGATCACTCACCTGTTTTTCTAAATATGCTAACTCGCCCCCACATCGTCGACCCACCGTATAGACTCACAAATTTTAGAACAAACTGGCCAAGGTATCAAAAGTATGTCTGTTCACACATAGAACTAACGACGGCATTATCTACAAAGGAGGATATAGACAAGTCAACGGAAACTCTTGAAAACATTTTAGTTTCGGCTGCAAAGGCTTCAACCCCGCCAGTGACGTATGCAAAACCAAACTACATCAAAACTAATCGCGAAATCGAGCGGCTGGTATTAGATAAACGACGCCTACGAAGGGATTGGCAGTCTAATAGATCACCAATTACAAAGCACATGCTTAAGATAGCCACACGCAGGCTTACCAATGCTCTCAAACAAGAGGAAAAAAACAGCCAACGTTCATATATCGAGCAACTCTCTCCCACCAGCACTAAGTACCCTCTTTGGAGAGCTCACAGAAACCTAAAGACTCCAATAGCGCCAATTATGCCACTACGAAGTCCCTCTGGCACCTGGTTTCGAAGTGATGAAGAAAGAGCCTGTGCTTTCGCTGACCATTTACAAAATGTATTCCGACCAAATCCCTCTACCAACACATTTATTCTCCCGCCTTTAATAGCAGCCAATCTAGATCCTCAAGAACCCTTTGAATTCCGACCATGTGAACTATCAAAGGTTATCAAAGAGCAACTGAACCCAAGAAAATCGCCTGGCTACGACCTAATAACTCCAAGAATGCTCATTGAACTCCCAAAGTGTGCTATTCTTCACATCTGCCTGTTGTTCAACGCAATCGCCAAGCTTGGATACTTCCCTCAAAAATGGAAAAAGTCGACCATAGTAATGATTCCAAAGCCAGGAAAAGATAAAACGCAGCCATCATCATATAGACCGATAAGCTTACTAACATGTCTTTCAAAGCTGTTTGAAAAAATGCTACTCCTTCGGATTAGCCCTCATCTTAGAATAAACAACACACTTCCAACACATCAATTTGGCTTTAGAGAAAAACATGGAACCATCGAACAGGTCAACCGAATCACGTCAGAAATTCGTACTGCTTTTGAACATCGAGAATACTGCACAGCCATTTTTCTAGACGTCGCGCAGGCATTTGACAGAGTGTGGCTCGATGGACTTTTGTTTAAAATAATCAAGCTGTTGCCCCAAAACACACATAAGCTACTGAAGTCATACCTATATAACAGAGTGTTTGCAATAAGATGCGATACAAGCACTTCACGCGATTGCGCAATCGAAGCTGGAGTGCCGCAAGGCAGTGTACTGGGTCCAATCTTATACACCCTGTATACGGCGGATTTCCCCATAGACTACAATCTAACAACCTCCACGTTCGCTGATGATACCGCGATACTCAGTCGCTCCAAATGCCCAATAAAAGCCACGGCACTCCTATCCCGACACTTAACATCTGTAGAACGATGGCTTGCCGACTGGAGAATTTCAATAAATGTTCAAAAATGCAAGCAGGTTACCTTTACCTTAAACAAACAAACATGCCCACCACTGGTCTTGAATAACATATGCATTCCACAAGCCGACGAGGTAACATATCTGGGTGTTCATCTGGACAGGCGGCTCACTTGGCGCAAACATATAGAAGCCAAATCGAAACATCTTAAACTTAAAGCAAGGAACCTCCACTGGCTCATAAATGCTCGCTCTCCACTTAGTCTGGAGTTCAAAGCTCTTCTATACAACTCCGTCTTAAAACCTATCTGGACTTATGGCTCCGAGCTGTGGGGCAACGCATCCAGAAGTAACATAGACATTATTCAGCGAGCACAGTCAAGAATTCTGAGAATTATCACTGGAGCGCCGTGGTAACTTCAGAACGAAAACATACACAGAGACCTAAAAATCAAATTAGTAATCGAAGTAATAGCTGAGAAAAAAACGAAGTATAACGAAAAGCTGACCACCCATACAAATCCCCTCGCAAGAAAACTAATCCGAGTATGCAGTCAAAGCCGGCTGCACCGCAACGACCTCCCAGCCCAGCAATAAACTTATTAGGGCATTAATGAAAAAAAAAACTATCACTAAGTGAAAGTTAATTAAGTTAGATTAAGATTTGAACACTTATTGTTAGTCTCTTAACACAAAGAGAAGATTCAATCAATAATAAAAAATTAAAAAAAAAAAAAAAAAAAAAAAAAGATGACATCATCACCATGCAGACTTCGGCTACAAGTCACCTCTTCACAATTTATTCCTGACCATATGCACAATATTGACCCTGATGTTGAAAAGAAGAAGCACCATTATCACCCCTGTGGAAATTCCGTTAAATTACGTTTCGGCCATTCCTTCGATGTGGCCGTCACTTCATTCCAGGGGGGAGGAGTTACCGATATCGCAGTACAGAGTATACACGATACCAACACGGTACCAACCGCCAAGCCGCCAAAACAGTCATTCCCCATATGAGCTGATTAGAAACTGTTTCTATGTTGCAAATGCAGACACAGCACTTTGACAGGATGTGATTTCGACAATTCTCGGTTAAGAAACAAGAACCGCCGCATCAGTACTTCGATATATACATGTTGCCAACGAACACTAGAATTCAGACACTATTAGTCTGAATTTAAATGTTTATTGTAAATTTCATGCAATTTCTGAATGTAAACAAACCTTGCCATACGATAATGTATGTTACCAGACCTTTACACTGTAAAAAATTGTAAAAAATTGTAAAATTTCTTGTAGAAAATATACTAAACTAAAATTCTTAACACACTAACTACTGTGTCCAACTTCTATACATATCTACATATTGCATTCTATGTATAGAAGGCTAAATAAACAGAACGGAATTCATTCTGTCACCGTACTTGCAACAGCAGGGTAAAAAACACCCGTAAAATTAACTTGTACCTATATATTAATGTGATAATTTATTCTAGAGGAAAAAAATAGGGGATGCAAAACAGAATTCGAGTTAAAAAATTGTATTGAAGTATAGGGCAAAAAGAAGAAAGAAGAAAATAAAGCATTCAAGTCAATTTATTATTGACAGCCATCCAAATGCAAATATACAAAAGATCGTTCCGCATAAACAAATTTATCTATACATAATCTTCGGCTATCAGCTCATCCCTTACATCGTGTGGTGGTAAGGATGTCATAGCATCGGTCATCATTTCTACAAAGAAGTTTATTTCCAAAATTTTTGACCGATGTCGTTCCACTTCATTACTAAAAAGAACAAAAAATAAATAATGAACACATTAGATATGATGACTTTCATTGTGCAAATAACTGAAATATGTATATATTGCTGCCACCAGGAAAATTTCTAGACGAGAAGCTATGAGCTTTCCGAAAAACGAGCTACATAGCTATCTTTTACTAATTAATAAGCTAGAAGAAGTAAGAGTTTCAGATGAAATTATAAACGGCTTAAGAGCCAAAATAGATCAGTTAAAAACGAAAATAAACAATAAACATTACCCAAAGAAAGAAAACAAAGAGGTATTGTAAACGGTCTTGGTAGCATAATAAAAGTAGTAACTGGAAATATGGACGCTAAATACGCCCAAACTATTGGCGAAAAGTTTAACGTTGTTAAAGAAAATGAAAATCAAATAACAGAAAGAATCAACAAACAAACACTATTTAACAAAGAAGATATTCTAAGGTTTGAGAATATAACAAAACACAATAATCAAGCGCAACTAACAATTAACAATTTTATTAAGAATTACAATAACAACATTTACAAGACTCTGAATGATAAGCATAAAGAAATACAAATACTCCCATATATCACTAGAATTAATTTCAATATAGATGTCTTAAACAACCACATAAGTAACATAGCCGAAAGCATCTTATTATCTAAGTTAAATCTTATACCCAAATTTATATTGTCAGAAAAGAAGATAAAATCTATCAACGAATTTATAATAAAACAAAATGTCAAAAGAGAATCTGATGAACACTCATACAGATTGTTGGCTCTAGAAACCTATATTAACGATTCCTACATAATATTTCATGTTAAAATACCCATATTTAAGACACAAATGTATACACTAACACACATTGTCCCTTTACCATTAAACAAAACTAAATTTCTAATTGTACCCAACTATATATTACATGATAAGGATAAGAAAATTTTGTATGTAGAGGACAAATGCCCTAAAATTCATCGAACATATATATGCGAAGGTGCGCGGACACAGACCACGCTAATTAACATCCACTGCCTCGATGGCATACTCCGAAACCAAACAGCAACATGCGATGTCAAGGACGCTGGTCAGCAAGAGATGATCAAGGAAATTGAACAACGTCACATCTTCATCACAACACAATTAATACCAATAGCTTAAGATATGACGATACAGTGATGGAATTCGACCAAGAAACAAAAATCTCCGTAAAATCATTCGAGCAGATGAATATAAAAAACACTTCCGAAGACATAACGCTGCTCAAACTCCATATACAAGCCTTATCAAGCCAAGATGACATCATCACCATGCAGACTTCGGCTACAAGTCACCTCTTCACAATTTATTCCTGACCATATGCACAATATTGACCCTGATGTTGAAAAGAAGAAGCACCATTATCACCCCTGTGGAAATTCCGTTAAGTTACGTTTCGGCCATTCCTTCGATGTGGCCGTCACTTCATTCCAGGGGGGGAGGAGTTACCGATATCGCAGTACAGAGTATACACGATACCAACACGGTACCAACCGCCAAGCCGCCAAAACAGTCATTGCCCATATGAGCTGATTAGAAACTGTTTCTATGTTGCAAATGCAGACACAGCACTTTGACAGGATGTGATTTCGACAATTCTCGGTTAAGAAACAAGAACCGCCGCATCAGTACTTCGATATATACATGTTGCCAACGAACACTAGAATTCTTTTGTAACCATTTAGCTTAGCTTAAGTCTGGAAAATAAAAGCACAGTTAGTTCCATTCTGGACGCCAAAATCTGAGATTGGCTTATTTCGGAGATCTTCTCAATTTATTTTTGGGCAACCTGGAAGAGGTGTACCTAACACACTGGTATCTCGTGCCAAGCAGAAACGCGCAATTACTAGAAATGTCTTGCATTTAAATGATCTGCGACATGTACATACTTTCCAACACGCCATCTCAAAAGATACATCGCTGTACTTTTATTACTTACACGTCCTTCTGCGGAATAAGTGGGGGGTGTTTGGGAAACCCAGTAAAACCCAACCGGATCAATTAAACGAACATATTATTTGAATAAATTCAGTTTTGCAATTTTAACTAAAAATTATAATTATTCATCTTTGTAAGAAAATCAAAATTATCAATAAAATGAATTCAATTTAATTAAATGATACTTAACTCGTGATCGAGCCCCAGTTCAGTCTGTTTCCTCTTCATTTCGATGTAAGAATATAATGTTTTGATTCATTCTGAGAGTACAAGTCCACTTCTCAATGTAATGAATCTTGCAGATGGTAACGGCTTAGTTAGTATATCAACAAGTTGTAAATAAATATAAATAAATATAACAATCTAATAATGCACTTACCTCCTTGACCACAGCCAAGCCAACGCAACCGAAAATAGAAGACAGACCCCGCAAACGCAAGAGAAAATCGCCAACTTTTCCGATTATAATTACAAAAAATTGACAATCTTATGATGCCGTTTCCATCTCCTGATGCCACTGCCTTTATAAGGATCACTAGAGCGGAGCTGACTCTACATTAAAAAGCTGCAAAATCCGTCCCCAAAATATATATTTTTCCTCAGTATCGTATTTTCAACAAATTTCCGCTAACCTGTATGGAAAGGAAAATTAATAAGAATGTGATACAAAATAAACCAAGGACACACATAAGCACACAGGCACCATGCAAATACTGAAAGAATGAAACACAAGCTAATACTGGGAAATATATATTTAAAACATAATACTTATCTAATTACCAACTCGACGACTCCAAAACCGCGGCATTCCAACTGCGAAGGCCCAAAAAATGGGGCCTTCAAATAAGCTCTTATGCTTAATAATGCAAGCTTAAAGACAAATAACAAATCTAATACTTACCTAATTTTAATTTTACTTTCATTTGCATGGCCCCAATCGTTGCGGCGGTCCTCGGCAACAAATCCTAATCCGGCAGCTCCAAGCTGCCAATCCCGACGCAATGGTCACAAGATGCGGCGCTGCTGGCAACTCTCGGTGAACGACCAGCTATTTCCACTGACGACTCCTCTGTCACAACGGGGCAGATTTCAACAGCAAATAATGCCAGCAGCTCAAAAAAATGTAATTACGGCTGCGCGGGACCCTTCACAATTCTTCACCCTTCTCATTAAACAATTGCAAACAACTGCAAGTAATAGTGGAAAAGATTACCACCAAATGATAGCGGCGCGGGATACTACTACCTCGAACAAATTACCTGCAACGTCAGCCGGACATAAATGTTGCAAGTGGCGCACATCCAGCGGCCTCAACAAACCACAGCCAAAAAATAACACCTACCTGCGATGGCTCCTGAGGCTTCCAGTTCAATGTTTTTGCAAAATAATTTCAATTGTAAAATGTAAACAAACCACGCAATATGATAATGTTACTGTCAAAAACCTAAGTTTACAAACAAATTTTAACTACTTAATATTAATACTAACTCACTATGTCCAAGCCCCAAACTCACCCCACGCAAAAATTCCAATAATTGTACATATATATTACATACATTGTAATCAAAGCAAAATAAATCGGGGATGTGGAACAGAATTTATTCTGTCTTCGTACCTCCACCAGTAAAGTTAAAAAGCGCAAAAAACACCAAGCACTGCAATGACTCCTGAGGCCTCCAGTCACCTGGTGCTTCCGTCCTTCTGGCGGGGGTACATGAAAATATAATTCATAATCAATATTAGTCTGAATTTAAATGTTTATTGTAAATTGCATGCAATTTCTGAATGTAAACAAACCTTGCCATACGATAATGTATGTTACCAGACCTTTACACTGTAAAAAATTGTAAAAAATTGTAAAATTTCTTGTAGAAAATATACTAAACTAAAATTCTTAACACACTAACTACTGTGTCCAACTTCTATACATATCTACATATTGCATTCTATGTATAGAAGGCTAAATAAACAGAACGGAATTCATTCTGTCACCGTACTTGCAACAGCAGGGTAAAAAACACCCGTAAAATTAACTTGTACCTATATATTAATGTGATAATTTATTCTAGAGGAAAAAAATAGGGGATGCAAAACAGAATTCGAGTTAAAAAATTGTATTGAAGTATAGGGCAAAAAGAAGAAAGAAGAAAATAAAGCATTCAAGTCAATTTATTATTGACAGCCATCCAAATGCAAATATACAAAAGATCGTTCCGCATAAACAAATTTATCTATACATAATCTTCGGCTATCAGCTCATCCCTTACATCGTGTGGTGGTAAGGATGTCATAGCATCGGTCATCATTTCTACAAAGAAGTTTATTTCCAAAATTTTTGACCGATGTCGTTCCACTTCATTACTAAAAAGAACAAAAAATAAATAATGAACACATTAGATATGATGACTTTCATTGTGCAAATAACTGAAATATGTATATATTGCTGCTACCAGGAAAATTTCTAGACGAGAAGCTATGAGCTTTCCGAAAAACGAGCTACATAGCTATCTTTTACTAATTAATAAGCTAGAAGAAGTAAGAGTTTCAGATGAAATTATAAACGGCTTAAGAGCCAAAATAGATCAGTTAAAAACGAAAATAAACAATAAACATTACCCAAAGAAAGAAAACAAAGAGGTATTGTAAACGGTCTTGGTAGCATAATAAAAGTAGTAACTGGAGATATGGACGCTAAATACGCCCAAACTATTGGCGAAAAGTTTAACGTTGTTAAAGAAAATGAAAATCAAATAACAGAAAGAATCAACAAACAAACACTATTTAACAAAGAAGATATTCTAAGGTTTGAGAATATAACAAAACACAATAATCAAGCGCAACTAACAATTAACAATTTTATTAAGAATTACAATAACAACATTTACAAGACTCTGAATGATAAGCATAAAGAAATACAAATACTCCCATATATCACTAGAATTAATTTCAATATAGATGTCTTAAACAACCACATAAGTAACATAGCCGAAAGCATCTTATTAACTAAGTTAAATCTTATACCCAAATTTATATTGTCAGAAAAGAAGATAAAATCTATCAACGAATTTATAATAAAACAAAATGTCAAAAGAGAATCTGATGAACACTCATACAGATTGTTGGCTCTAGAAACCTATATTAACGATTCCTACATAATATTTCATGTTAAAATACCCATATTTAAGACACAAATGTATACACTAACACACATTGTCCCTTTACCATTAAACAAAACTAAATTTCTAATTGTACCCAACTATATATTACATGATAAGGATAAGAAAATTTTGTATGTAGAGGACAAATGCCCTAAAATTCATCGAACATATATATGCGAAGGTCCGCGGACACAGACCAAGCTAATTAACATCCACTGCCTCGATGGCATACTCCGAAACCAAACAGCAACATGCGATGTCAAGGACGCTGGTCAGCAAGAGATGATCAAAGAAATTGAACAACGTCACATCTTCATCACAACACAATTAATACCAATAGCTTAAGATATGACGATACAGTGATGGAATTCGACCAAGAAACAAAAATCTCCGTAAAATCATTCGAGCAGATGAATATAAAAAACACTTCCGAAGACATAACGCTGCTCAAACTCCATATACAAGCCTTATCAAGCCAAGATGACATCATCACCATGCAGACTTCGGCTACAAGTCACCTCTTCACAATTTATTCCTGACCATATGCACAATATTGACCCTGATGTTGAAAAGAAGAAGCACCATTATCACCCCTGTGGAAATTCCGTTAAGTTACGTTTCGGCCATTCCTTCGATGTGGCCGTCACTTCATTCCAGGGGGGAGGAGTTACCGATATCGCAGTACAGAGTATACACGATACCAACACGGTACCAACCGCCAAGCCGCCAAAACAGTCATTCCCCATATGAGCTGATTAGAAACTGTTTCTATGTTGCAAATGCAGACACAGCACTTTGACAGGATGTGATTTCGACAATTCTCGGTTAAGAAACAAGAACCGCCGCATCAGTACTTCGATATATACATGTTGCCAACGAACACTAGAATTCAGACACTATTAGTCTGAATTTAAATGTTTATTGTAAATTTCATGCAATTTCTGAATGTAAGCAAACCTTGCCATACGATAATGTATGTTACCAGACCTTTACACTGTAAAAAATTGTAAAAAATTGTAAAATTTCTTGTAGAAAATATACTAAACTAAAATTCTTAACACACTAACTACTGTGTCCAACTTCTATACATATCTACATATTGCATTCTATGTATAGAAGGCTAAATAAACAGAACGGAATTCATTCTGTCACCGTACTTGCAACAGCAGGGTAAAAAACACCCGTAAAATTAACTTGTACCTATATATTAATGTGATAATTTATTCTAGAGGAAAAAAATAGGGGATGCAAAACAGAATTCGAGTTAAAAAATTGTATTGAAGTATAGGGCAAAAAGAAGAAAGAAGAAAATAAAGCATTCAAGTCAATTTATTATTGACAGCCATCCAAATGCAAATATACAAAAGATCGTTCCGCATAAACAAATTTATCTATACATAATCTTCGGCTATCAGCTCATCCCTTACATCGTGTGGTGGTAAGGATGTCATAGCATCGGTCATCATTTCTACAAAGAAGTTTATTTCCAAAATTTTTGACCGATGTCGTTCCACTTCATTACTAAAAAGAACAAAAAATAAATAATGAACACATTAGATATGATGACTTTCATTGTGCAAATAACTGAAATATGTATATATTGCTGCTACCAGGAAAATTTCTAGACGAGAAGCTATGAGCTTTCCGAAAAACGAGCTACATAGCTATCTTTTACTAATTAATGTATAATGTAATGTAATGACAAGGAATTTTTTGCATCAAGCGCAACTATTAACTTTTTGTTAAAAAAAAATCTGTCGTCCACCCCCTTCACTGCATTAGAGCGCAACTATTAACTTTTTGTTAAAAAAAAACTGGCGTTCCTCGCAGTCCGCTGGGCACGTCATCTTCTTGGTTGGAAGCTGTTTCTTAGGAGGCGCTTTAGATGTGGTAATTTCTTGGTTTGCTAAAATTTTTTATATTAGGGTAAGTTTTCTTCTGCTTTATTAAATTTTGCAGATGGTCTAAATCTTCCTGCAATTTTTGTGCAGTTGACCAGGCGGGTGGTGGCGTTTTTGTGAATAGTAGCCACTTAATATGGGCTATTCTTTTTTTTTCGCCTCCGCGCTACCCATATCACACTTAAACTTTACTCACTCAGTTACATTTTTTTTTTGCCATCCTTTTTTAGTGTCCTGTCACGGTCGCCATGTAGTTAATTAATTCCAAACGTAGTTAGTTATTTTCCTCT
Organism: Drosophila melanogaster; assembly: GCF_000001215.4. NCBI lineage: Eukaryota > Metazoa > Arthropoda > Insecta > Diptera > Drosophilidae > Drosophila > Drosophila melanogaster. The sequence continues at coordinate 1,896,651 of NC_024512.1, read as the reverse complement.
TTATTTTATTTTTCTACACAACGTGTACTTCTTGATCTATTCTTATTTTATAACTGAACTTAGCGTGGTCTGCAGGCCGATCGCTCGTGACAGCGAAGTGCTGACGCTAGCCAAATCTGCAATATGTATGTATGAAGTTCATACTCGATAACCAATAGGAGTCAAGTGCGACCCCTAAAGGCGTACATTGCTGAATTTGCATATTTAGGATTAGGATGGAACTTAAGGATTTAGGGTGGTCTTAAGTTTACTTATTGATTGTCTTATTATTATGATTCATATTATAATTATTATTAATATTATTATTATTATTATTATTATAATTATTATTATTATTATTATTATGTTCGTATATACCACACTAGACAGAATTGGTAGAGCTAAGTATTTCACAGCTCTAGATATGGCAAGCGGATATAACCAAGTAGAAATGGACCCCTAAGATATCAGTAATACAGCTTTTTCCGCTATTGAATGCCATTTCGAGTTTGTAAGAATGCCATTCGGTCTCACTAACGCCCCAGCAACCTTCTTAAGAGTGATGGATAATATCGTAGCAGACCTGAACGGTAAATGCTGTCTTATATATCTTGACGATATACAAATTTTTTCAGCATCACTCCAAGAAAATGTTAATGATCTGAAGCTAGTATTTGACAGACTAAGTGAGCAAATGTGAAGCTCCAACCGGAGAAATCCGAGTTTTTCAAAAAGGAAATTGAGTACCTGGGTCATGTAGTCACCAATTCGGGCAAAAGCCCAACCCCCAAAAACTGATTGCTATTAAAGCTTTTCCCATGCCTAAAACACAAAAACAAATTAAATCCTTTTTAGGATTACTTGGCTATTATAGGAAGTTCATAAGGGATTTCGCAGCAATCACGAAACCACTGACACATCAGTTAAAGGGCAAAGCTACTGTAAAAATAAATGAAGAATTTATTAGGGCATTCGAAACATGTAAAACGTTACTTGTCAACGACCCGATCCTTCACTACCCAGATTTCAACAAGCCTTTTATACTTACCACAGACGCTAACAATTTCTCTATCGGGGTAGTCTTGTCCCAAGGTACTCTTAACCAGGACAAGCCCGTATCTTACGCTAGCAAAACGCTATCAGATACAGAAACAAACTATTCGACTGTAGAAAAGAAAATGTTGGCAATAATTTGAGCCACAAAACACTTTCACCCCTATCTGAAATTCAAAATAGCCACAGACCACAGGCCACTTACTTGGCTCATGAATTTTAAAGAACCAAATTCAAAACTAGTCAGATGGAAACTTCAATTATGGGAATATGATTATATGATTAAGTGGTCTACAAAAAGGGGTCTCAAAACATGGTGGCCGACGCTCTTAAACTTAAACTCAACTGGTGAAATTGACACTAATTCTGTACTTGCCCCCACAAACAGCGTTACCCCTAACGTAATTCCGATTTCCAATAAACCACTAAACGAATTTAATTTACAAATAATTAAAAAAAAACTACATCTAAACCAGAAAAATTGACCTCTATGCCCTTTAAGAACAAAATAAGAAGAACCATAGCTGAGACTTATTATGATAAACAAAGCATGGCTAATATTCTAAAACAAATTGTAAAACCTAACAAAACTTGTTGTATTTTTGCACCGGACGAAATCTTCGAAATTATTAAAGACACCTTAAAAGAATATTTTCTACCTACCGCACTGTACAAGGTCATAAGATGTACAACCTTATTACAAGATATAACTGATACAAACGAACAGGAAACATAAATACAAAAATATTATTTGGCAAACAATCACAGAGGAATAGACGAAACAGTAGCGCACTTAGGAAGATCCATATATTTCCCAATATTAAAAACAAAAGTAACCCATGTTATTAATGATTTCGATGTCTGTCAAATACTTAAATACGACAGGCAACCGCAAAAGATCGAATTTTCGGAAACCGAAACCCCATCACACCCCATGCAAATTATACATACGGACATTTATACGATTAATGGCAAGACCATTTTAATGATCATTGGAAAAATTTTCAAAATTCGCTGCGGAAAAAATTTTCAAATTTTCGATACAATCATGACTAGGGATAGCTTAAACGTAGTTAAATCAATGAGAAATTTTCTATCAACCTTTGAAATTCCAAAGAAACTCATTTGCGACCAAGGTTCGGAGTTTGCAAACAAACTCTTTAAGGACTTTTGTGCACAATATAACATCATATTGCACTTCACGTCGTTCCAACAATCTTCGAGTAATTCCCGGTAGAAAGACTCCATTCTTCCCTAACAGAAATAAACAGGATAATACAAAATAAAAGAAAAACAGAAAAACTCTCTTGTGACGACGAAGACATTTTTTTCGAAACCCTAAATACATATAACAACTCAATTCACTCAACTACCCTGACATAAAAGAAAATATGGAAAATAAAATGAAAGACAGAATTGCACAAAGCAATGAAGATAGAAACCCATCAATTGCTCTCGAAGTAGGTAAAACAGTTTTTAGAAAGGAAAATAAGAGAAATAAATTGACACCAAGATTCAAGTAACACACAGTTAAGGAAGACAAGGACTTAACATTTATATCACACAAAGACCAAAAGATTCATAAAGATATTGGTCATATCTTACAGATTTTGCTGCGTAACGGCACAACTTATCAAAATTCAAACACTGGAGGAGTATGACAAAATCGCAAAAATAGACCTGGGAGACACAAGAGTCATACAGTCATACAAACATTTACTCCACAAAATTAATACACAGGACCTTTTAGAAAATATTATGAACTTTGAAACAGCACTTAATAAGCTAGAAGAAGTGAGAGTTTCAGATGAAATTATAAACGGCTTAAGAGCCAAAATAGATCAGTTAAAAACGAAAATAAACAATAAACATTACCCAAAGAAAGAAAACAAAGAGGTATTGTAAACGGTCTTGGTAGCATAATAAAAGTAGTAACTGGAAATATGGACGCTAAATACGCCCAAACTATTGGCGAAAAGTTTAACGTTGTTAAAGAAAATGAAAATCAAATAACAGAAAGAATCAACAAACAAACACTATTTAACAAAGAAGATATTCTAAGGTTTGAGAATATAACAAAACACAATAATCAAGCGCAACTAACAATTAACAATTTTATTAAGAATTACAATAACAACATTTACAAGACTCTGAATGATAAGCATAAAGAAATACAAATACTCCCATATATCACTAGAATTAATTTCAATATAGATGTCTTAAACAACCACATAAGTAACATAGCCGAAAGCATCTTATTAACTAAGTTAAATCTTATACCCAAATTTATATTGTCAGAAAAGAAGATAAAATCTATCAACGAATTTATAATAAAACAAAATGTCAAAATAGAATCTGATGAACACTCATACAGATTGTTGGCTCTAGAAACCTATATTAACGATTCCTACATAATATTTCATGTTAAAATACCCATATTTAAGACACAAATGTATACACTAACACACATTGTCCCTTTACCATTAAACAAAACTAAATTTCTAATTGTACCCAACTATATATTACATGATAAGGATAAGAAAATTTTGTATGTAGAGGACAAATGCCCTAAAATTCATCGAACATATATATGCGAAGGTGCGCGGACACAGACCACGCTAATTAACATCCACTGCCTCGATGGCATACTCCGAAACCAAACAGCAACATGCGATGTCAAGGACGCTGGTCAGCAAGAGATGATCAAGGAAATTGAACAACGTCACATCTTCATCACAACACAATTAATACCAATAGCTTAAGATATGACGATACAGTGATGGAATTCGACCAAGAAACAAAAATCTCCGTAAAATCATTCGAGCAGATGAATATAAAAAACACTTCCGAAGACATAACGCTGCTCAAACTCCATATACAAGCCTTATCAAGCCAAGATGACATCATCACCATGCAGACTTCGGCTACAAGTCACCTCTTCACAATTTATTCCTGACCATATGCACAATATTGACCCTGATGTTGAAAAGAAGAAGCACCATTATCACCCCTGTGGAAATTCCGTTAAGTTACGTTTCGGCCATTCCTTCGATGTGGCCGTCACTTCATTCCAGGGGGGGAGGAGTTACCGATATCGCAGTACAGAGTATACACGATACCAACACGGTACCAACCGCCAAGCCGCCAAAACAGTCATTGCCCATATGAGCTGATTAGAAACTGTTTCTATGTTGCAAATGCAGACACAGCACTTTGACAGGATGTGATTTCGACAATTCTCGGTTAAGAAACAAGAACCGCCGCATCAGTACTTCGATATATACATGTTGCCAACGAACACTAGAATTCTTTTGTAACCATTTAGCTTAGCTTAAGTCTGGAAAATAAAAGCACAGTTAGTTCCATTCTGGACGCCAAAATCTGAGATTGGCTTATTTCGGAGATCTTCTCAATTTATTTTTGGGCAACCTGGAAGAGGTGTACCTAACACACTGGTATCTCGTGCCAAGCAGAAACGCGCAATTACTAGAAATGTCTTTCATTTAAATGATCTGCGACATGTACATACTTTCCAACACGCCATCTCAAAAGATACATCGCTGTACTTTTATTACTTACACGTCCTTCTGCGGAATAAGTGGGGGGTGTTTGGGAAACCCAGTAAAACCCAACCGGATCAATTAAACGAACATATTATTTGAATAAATTCAGTTTTGCAATTTTAACTAAAAATTATAATTATTCATCTTTGTAAGAAAATCAAAATTATCAATAAAATGAATTCAATTTAATTAAATGATACTTAACTCGTGATCGAGCCCCAGTTCAGTCTGTTTCCTCTTCATTTCGATGTAAGAATATAATGTTTTGATTCATTCTGAGAGTACAAGTCCACTTCTCAATGTAATGAATCTTGCAGATGGTAACGGCTTAGTTAGTATATCAACAAGTTGTAAATAAATATAAATAAATATAACAATCTAATAATGCACTTACCTCCTTGACCACAGCCAAGCCAACGCAACCGAAAATAGGAGACAGACCCCGCAAACGCAAGAGAAAATCGCCAACTTTTCCGATTATAATTACAAAAAATTGACAATCTTATGATGCCGTTTCCATCTCCTGATGCCACTGCCTTTATAAGGATCACTAGAGCGGAGCTGACTCTACATTAAAAAGCTGCAAACTCCGTCCCCAAAATATATATTTTTCCTCAGTATCGTATTTTCAACAAATTTCCGCTAACCTGTATGGAAAGGGAAATTAATAAGAATGTGATACAAAATAAACCAAGGACACACATAAGCACACAGGCACCATGCAAATACTGAAAGAATGAAACACAAGCTAATACTGGGAAATATATATTTAAAACATAATACTTATCTAATTACCAACTCGACGACTCCAAAACCGCGGCATTCCAACTGCGAAGGCCCAAAAAATGGGGCCTTCAAATAAGCTCTTATGCTTAATAATGCAAGCTTAAAGACAAATAACAAATCTAATACTTACCTAATTTTAATTTTACTTTCATTTGCATGGCCCCAATCGTTGCGGCGGTCCTCGGCAACAAATCCTAATCCGGCAGCTCCAAGCTGCCAATCCCGACGCAATGGTCACAAGATGCGGCGCTGCTGGCAACTCTCGGTGAACGACCAGCTATTTCCACTGACGACTCCTCTGTCACAACGGGGCAGATTTCAACAGCAAATAATGCCAGCAGCTCAAAAAAATGTAATTACGGCTGCGCGGGACCCTTCACAATTCTTCACCCTTCTCATTAAACAATTGCAAACAACTGCAAGTAATAGTGGAAAAGATTACCACCAAATGATAGCGGCGCGGGATACTACTACCTCGAACAAATTACCTGCAACGTCAGCCGGACATAAATGTTGCAAGTGGCGCACATCCAGCGGCCTCAACAAACCACAGCCAAAAAATAACACCTACCTGCGATGGCTCCTGAGGCTTCCAGTTCAATGTTTTTGCAAAATAATTTCAATTGTAAAATGTAAACAAACCACGCAATATGATAATGTTACTGTCAAAAACCTAAGTTTACAAACAAATTTTAACTACTTAATATTAATACTAACTCACTATGTCCAAGCCCCAAACTCACCCCACGCAATGTACAACTCAAAAATTCCAATAATTGTACATACATATTACATACATTGTAATCAAAGCAAAATAAATCGGGGATGTGGAACAGAATTTATTCTGTCTTCGTACCTCCACCAGTAAAGTTTAAAAGCGCAAAAAACACCAAGCACTGCAATGACTCCTGAGGCCTCCAGTCACCTGGTGCTTCCGTCCTTCTGGCGGGGGTACATGAAAATATAATTCATAATCAATATTAGTCTGAATTTAAATGTTTATTGTAAATTTCATGCAATTTCTGAATGTAAACAAACCTTGCCATACGATAATGTATGTTACCAGACCTTTACACTGTAAAAAGTCTTGTAGAAAATATACTAAACTAAAATTCTTAACACACTAACTACTGTGTCCAACTTCTATACATATCTACATATTGCATTCTATGTATAGAAGGCTAAATAAACAGAACGGAATTCATTCTGTCACCGTACTTGCAACAGCAGGGTAAAAAACACCCGTAAAATTAACTTGTACCTATATATTAATGTGATAATTTATTCTAGAGGAAAAAAATAGGGGATGCAAAACAGAATTCGAGTTAAAAAATTGTATTGAAGTATAGGGCAAAAAGAAGAAAATAAAGCATTCAAGTCAATTTATTATTGACAGCCATCCAAATGCAAACATACAAAAGATCGTTCCGCATAAACAAATTTATCTATACATAATCTTCGGCTATCAGCTCATCCCTTACATCGTGTGGTAAGGATGTCATAGCATCGGTCATCATTTCTACAAAGAAGTTTATTTCCAAAATTTTTGACCGATGTCGTTCCACTTCATTACTAAAAAGAACAAAAAATAAATAATGAACACATTAGATATGATGACTTTCATTGTGCAAATAACTGAAATATGTATATATTGCTGCTACCAGGAAAATTTCTAGACGAGAAGCTATGAGCTTTCCGAAAAACGAGCTACATAGCTATCTTTTACTAATTAATGTATAATGTAATGTAATGACAAGGAATTTTTTGCATCAAGCGCAACTATTAACTTTTTGTTAAAAAAAAATTTGGCGTCCACCCCCTTCACTGCATTAGAGCGCAACTATTAACTTTTTGTTAAAAAAAAACTGGCGTCCACCCCCTTCACTGCATTAGAAATGAAAAAGGCGAATTCAATAAATTATATAATAATTTACGAAACCACCCAGAGAGGTTCCATAACTATGCCTGTTATGTCTATTTCGACATTTGATTATATTTTAAATAAAATTAGAAGTCGTTTGACGAAGAATTGAACAATTTTTTTTGAACACTAAAGAACTTTAATTGACGAAATTAAATCAGAGAATATAACAAATCAGTCTACCTATCTAGAGAGTTGAGATTATACATACATACAGATTCCAGAGTCATATACACAGCGCAAGTTTTCCGAAAACTGCCACGCCCACAATTTTGAAAAAATGTTTTGAAAACATTTATTCCTTTTTAATTAGTTTAATTAGTTTAATTAGTTTTGTATCAATTTTTCAAAAAACTTTTCACTTATTTATTTCCCCAATAACTACCTATATGCCAGAATGTCAGACAGCTGCGTGTCCTTCAGCGTCAAATGGAGTCCCAGCAGAGGGAGAAGGAGCAGGTTCAGCGGGATCTCAACAGTGTGCTGATATGGGACAAGTTGGAGGAGGTGTGCCGCAAACAGCAGCACATCATAAAGTTCGTAAAGACCGAGAACGTGCAACGTGCCTTTAAGGATGGTTGCTGATCTGTATTTTTATTGAATTGAGACAAAAATCGAAAAATCGATGGACAACAGCAGTGTGGCTGCAGATATGAGCAATCTTATACAAGTTATGCATTATCCTTTTCTGTATCCAGGGGGTTATGAGAAGCCCCTCTTCTGTGTCCTAGGGTCTTCCTTCTCAAGATTTAGGTACGACCTTTGCACTGGATTACGTTGGACGGCTTGACTTCGCCCCCTTAGTTATATTGCTAGCCTTTTGGCTTAGCAATGCAATGTAAATAAGAAGAAAGTGATTTTACGGCTATGCGCCGGAGTTGAGCTGTGGTTTATTGAGCAGCTTTTTTAGAACTGAAGTACAGACAATATTCTATGCTTAGTCTACCCTACGCGACAATGCATCGCGCCACCAAGCCATGAGCGGCAAGCCGACTTAGCCGGACTTCCACTGCCGAACGGACTCAGCATACAGCGCTGAACTCCATTATGGCGCGTCAGCATTACTTATGCGAGGCTACTTAGTTGCTAACGGAACGTGAACTTGATGGTTTGTTAACTATACCCCCCCCCCCCTCAGGTTTTTGACCGTCCTCGATCAAGCTGTACTTGTCGATGGTCCGCTGCATCTCCTCGGAGGCTCGTCTTCTCCTTAACGCCAGGTGAAGTAAGAAGGAGCCCATCAGATGACACCAGCTGCGAACCAGACCAGATTCAACTTCTTCCTTAAATCTTTGGATGGAGCGCAAGTTTTCATTGTTCATTCGGTGCAGCAGAGAGATACTGAGCACCGGGTCGTGGGTAGTGGAGATCTGACGATTCCTAGTTGCTTGCTTAGTGCCTTTCGAATGGTTACAAATTCAGTACCACTGATGGTTGCCGTTTGCTCGAAGGTCACCAGGTACGATCAGAATCTCTGGCCCACCATCTGTGCTAACGTGGGTTCTTGCTTCGTCGATTATCACAACACCGTCGTCTACAGGCGTTATTGCTAGCAAGTGGTTGGGAGTGAACGCGCGCATGATTCGCACCGGGACCGTTCACAGAACGTGTGGTGTGTGGTCTCAGTGCATCCTGTGACGTCGAATGCGTGTGTCGTTGTCGAGGCGTAAGGGGATGTGTTGATGGGGACTGGTTAGACAGCGTCCTTCTTGCACCTGAACTTAACCCTTGGGTAGGCTATTAGTATATGAATGATGTTTGCGGATTAAAGGACTCTAATTTCAGATGCTTCTATTAAGCTTACTATAGGAGTGTATTGTTCGACAAGCGCGGATCTCATTTGCCGACCTCCTTTGACAAGGGTCAGCAGAGCTGACGCTTATGTTAAATCCTTTTTGTTATATGTGATATGTGTTTGTTATGTAATTGTAGTTAAATTATTGTAAACTAGAAAAAGCTGACTATAGTTAGCCGGCGCTCCCAAATGGGCGGAATTAATAGAAAAGAAGGACACAAAGGGGCTCCAAGATTTCCCTATATCCCTTATGCGAGGCTATTTAGTTGCTAAGGGAATGTGAACTTGATGGTTTGTTAACTTACACTACAAAATATGGACAATTAAGAACGTTACATTTAGCAAAGCTGTAAATTAGAGAATTCGCAACAGGTCAGCAAATAGTTAATAGATAATAATAGATAATAATAATAATAATGAAAACAATCATTCTATACCGATTCTATATCGATTGAAATGTAAGCTATAAGCTTACATTGCTATAAGCTAATAATGTGATGTCAACAGATTTTTCATATTTTGTACGTGGCAGTTTTGTGCGGTATGTGGACGTTAGAGTGGGCGCGGCGACATGGGTCAACAAACTTGAGCTGCGTCTATGTCTATAGAATCTGTATGCTTAATCTCAACCTTCTAGCTTACGCACATGGCCAGATCGACTCGGCTATTGATCCTGATTAAGAATATATTCACTTTATATGATCTGTAACGCTTCATTCTGCCTGTTACATACTTTTCAACGAATCTAGTATAACCTTTTACTCTACGAGTAACGAGAATTTTCTGGAGTGAAATAATAACAACAAGTCAGTGTTTATTGCCTACAGAATAAAGACTTACAGACCGACAATCGTTAGGCAGGCGATATCGAGCTTTTCTGATATGCACTTTAGACTTTGATTTTGATCATGAATTTTGAATTTCTCTTGGATTCAAGTGCATTTGCTTTTGGAAGAATCTTAGATTCTTATAATTTTTATTTGAAATCGATACTTTTGTTTTTCGGGATTGCGAGTCCGAGCTTTGAGCGTGGGAACGTGACGATAGGGTGAGGGCTTAAGCAAGGAATTGTTTAAATTAGGGGACGGATTAAACATCCGTCCACCATGCAAATACTGAAAGAATGAAACACAAGCTAATACTGGGAAATATATATTTAAAACATAATTCTTATCTAATTACCAACTCGACGACTCCAAAACCGCGGCATTCCAACTGCGAAGGCCCAAAAAATGGGGCCTTCAAATAAGCTCTTACAAAATATACCTGAAAAACGAAAATCATTGCAAACATAAAAACAGATAAAATACTTACCGCCAAATTAGTTTCCACCTAATGTAACTGAAAAAGAATTAATGCAAGCTTAAAGACAAATAACAAATCTAATACTTACCTAATTTTAATTTTACTTTCATTTGCATGGCCCCAATCGTTGCGGCGGTCCTCGGCAACAAATCCTAATCCGTCAGCTCCAAGCTGCCAATCCCGACGCAATGGTCACAAGATGCGGCGCTGCTGGCAACTCTCGGTGAACGACCAGCTATTTCCACTGACGACTCCTCTGTCACAACGGGGCAGATTTCAACAGCAAATAATGCCAGCAGCTCAAAAAAATGTAATTACGGCTGCGCGGGACCCTTAACAATTCTTCACCCTTCTCATTAAACAATTGCAAACAACTGCAAGTAATAGTGGAAAAGATTACCACCAAATGATAGCGGCGCGGGATACTACTACCTCGAACAAATTACCTGCAACGTCAGCCGGACATAAATGTTGCAAGTGGCGCACATCCAGCGGCCTCAACAAACCACAGCCAAAAAATAACACCTACCTGCGATGGCTCCTGAGGCTTCCAGTTCAATGTTTTTGCAAAATAATTTCAATTGTAAAATGTAAACAAACCACGCAATATGATAATGTTACTGTCAAAAACCTAAGTTTACAAACAAATTTTAACTACTTAATATTAATACTAACTCACTATGTCCAAGCCCCAAACTCACCCCACGCAATGTACAACTCAAAAATTCCAATAATTGTACATACATATTACATACATTGTAATCAAAGCAAAATAAATCGGGGATGTGGAACAGAATTTATTCTGTCTTCGTACCTCCACCAGTAAAGTTTAAAAGCGCAAAAAACACCAAGCACTGCAATGACTCCTGAGGCCTCCAGTCACCTGGTGCTTCCGTCCTTCTGGCGGGGGTACATGAAAATATAATTCATAATCAATATTAGTCTGAATTTAAATGTTTATTGTAAATTTCATGCAATTTCTGAATGTAAACAAACCTTGCCATACGATAATGTATGTTACCAGACCTTTACACTGTAAAAAGTCTTGTAGAAAATATACTAAACTAAAATGCTTAACACACTAACTACTGTGTCCAACTTCTATACATATCTACATATTGCATTCTATGTATAGAAGGCTAAATAAACAGAACGGAATTCATTCTGTCACCGTACTTGCATCAGCAGGGTAAAAAACACCCGTAAAATTAACTTGTACCTATATATTAATGTGATAATTTATTCTAGAGGAAAAAAATAGGGGATGCAAAACAGAATTCGAGTTAAAAAATTGTATTGAAGTATAGGGCAAAAAGAAGAAAATAAAGCATTCAAGTCAATTTATTATTGACAGCCATCCAAATGCAAACATACAAAAGATCGTTCCGCATAAACAAATTTATCTATACATAATCTTCGGCTATCAGCTCATCCCTTACATCGTGTGGTAAGGATGTCATAGCATCGGTCATCATTTCTACAAAGAAGTTTATTTCCAAAATTTTTGACCGATGTCGTTCCACTTCATTACTAAAAAGAACAAAAAATAAATAATGAACACATTAGATATGATGACTTTCATTGTGCAAATAACTGAAATATGTATATATTGCTGCTACCAGGAAAATTTCTAGACGAGAAGCTATGAGCTTTCCGAAAAACGAGCTACATAGCTATCTTTTACTAATTAATGTATAATGTAATGTAATGACAAGGAATTTTTTGCATCAAGCGCAACTATTAACTTTTTGTTAAAAAAAAATTTGGCGTCCACCCCCTTCACTGCATTAGAGCGCAACTATTAACTTTTTGTTAAAAAAAAACTGGCGTCCACCCCCTTCACTGCATTAGAAATGAAAAAGGCGAATTCAATAAATTATATAATAATTTACGAAACCACCCAGAGAGGTTCCATAACTATGCCTGTTATGTCTATTTCGACATTTGATTATATTTTAAATAAAATTAGAAGTCGTTTGACGAAGAATTGAACAATTTTTTTTGAACACTAAAGAACTTTAATTGACGAAATTAAATCAGAGAATATAACAAATCAGTCTACCTATCTAGAGAGTTGAGATTATACATACATACAGATTCCAGAGTCATATACACAGCGCAAGTTTTCCGAAAACTGCCACGCCCACAATTTTGAAAAAATGTTTTGAAAACATTTATTCCTTTTTAATTAGTTTTGTAAATTTGTATCAATTTTTCAAAAAACTTTTCACTTATTTATTTCCCCAATAACTACCTATATGCCAGAATGTCAGACAGCTGCGTGTCCTTCAGCGTCAAATGGAGTCCCAGCAGAGGGAGAAGGAGCAGGTTCAGCGGGATCTCAACAGTGTGCTGATATGGGACAAGTTGGAGGAGGTGTGCCGCAAACAGCAGCACATCATAAAGTTCGTAAAGACCGAGAACGTGCAACGTGCCTTTAAGGATGGTTGCTGATCTGTATTTTTATTGAATTGAGACAAAAATCGAAAAATCGATGGACAACAGCAGTGTGGCTGCAGATATGAGCAATCTTATACAAGTTATGCATTATCCTTTTCTGTATCCAGGGGGTTATGAGAAGCCCCTCTTCTGTGTCCTAGGGTCTTCCTTCTCAAGATTTAGGTACGACCTTTGCACTGGATTACGTTGGACGGCTTGACTTCGCCCCCTTAGTTATATTGCTAGCCTTTTGGCTTAGCAATGCAATGTAAATAAGAAGAAAGTGATTTTACGGCTATGCGCCGGAGTTGAGCTGTGGTTTATTGAGCAGCTTTTTTAGAACTGAAGTACAGACAATATTCTATGCTTAGTCTACCCTACGCGACAATGCATCGCGCCACCAAGCCATGAGCGGCAAGCCGACTTAGCCGGACTTCCACTGCCGAACGGACTCAGCATACAGCGCTGAACTCCATTATGGCGCGTCAGCATTACTTATGCGAGGCTACTTAGTTGCTAACGGAACGTGAACTTGATGGTTTGTTAACTATACCCCCCCCCCCCTCAGGTTTTTGACCGTCCTCGATCAAGCTGTACTTGTCGATGGTCCGCTGCATCTCCTCGGAGGCTCGTCTTCTCCTTAACGCCAGGTGAAGTAAGAAGGAGCCCATCAGATGACACCAGCTGCGAACCAGACCAGATTCAACTTCTTCCTTAAATCTTTGGATGGAGCGCAAGTTTTCATTGTTCATTCGGTGCAGGAGAGAGATACTGAGCACCGGGTCGTGGGTAGTGGAGATCTGACGATTCCTAGTTGCTTGCTTAGTGCCTTTCGAATGGTTACAAATTCAGTACCACTGATGGTTGCCGTTTGCTCGAAGGTCACCAGGTACGATCAGAATCTCTGGCCCACCATCTGTGCTAACGTGGGTTCTTGCTTCGTCGATTATCACAACACCGTCGTCTACAGGCGTTATTGCTAGCAAGTGGTTGGGAGTGAACGCGGGCATGATTCGCACCGGGACCGTTCACAGAACGTGTGGTGTGTGGTCTCAGTGCATCCTGTGACGTCGAATGTGTGTGTCGTTGTCGAGGCGTAAGGGGATGTGTTGATGGGGACTGGTTAGACAGCGTCCTTCTTGCACCTGAACTTAACCCTTGGGTAGGCTATTAGTATATGAATGATGTTTGCGGATTAAAGGACTCTAATTTCAGATGCTTCTATTAAGCTTACTATAGGAGTGTATTGTTCGACAAGCGCGGATCTCATTTGCCGACCTCCTTTGACAAGGGTCAGCAGAGCTGACGCTTATCTTAAATCCTTTTTGTTATATGTGATATGTGTTTGTTATGTAATTGTAGTTAAATTATTGTAAACTAGAAAAAGCTGACTATAGTTAGCCGGCGCTCCCAAATGGGCGGAATTAATAGAAAAGAAGGACACAAAGGGGCTCCAAGATTTCCCTATATCCCTTATGCGAGGCTATTTAGTTGCTAAGGGAATGTGAACTTGAACTTGGTTTGTTAACTTACACTACAAAATATGGACAATTAAGAACGTTACATTTAGCAAAGCTGTAAATTAGAGAATTCGCAACAGGTCAGCAAATAGTTAATAGATAATAATAGATAATAATAATAATAATGAAAACAATCATTCTATACCGATTCTATATCGATAGAAATGTAAGCTATTATTGATAAAATATCCAACAATATTACAAAAATGTGATGTCAACAGATTTTTCATATTTGTACGTGGCAGTTTTGTGCGGTATGTGGACGTTAGAGTGGGTCAACAAACTTGAGCTGCGTCTATTTCTATAGAATCTGTATGCTTAATCTCAACCTTCTAGCTTACGCACATGGCCAGATCGACTCGGCTATTGATCCTGATTAAGAATATATTCACTTTATATGATCTGTAACGCTTCATTCTGCCTGTTACATACTTTTCAACGAATCTTGTATAACCTTTTACTCTACGAGTAACGAGAATTTTCTGGAGTGAAATAATAACAACAAGTCAGTGTTTATTGCCTACAGAATAAAGACTTACAGACCGACAATCGTTAGGCAGGCGATATCGAGCTTTTCTGATATGCACTTTAGACTTTGATTTTGATCATGAATTTTGAATTTCTCTTAGATTCAAGTGCATTTGCTTTTGGATACAAGTGCTCTTAGATTCTTATAATTTTTTATTTGAAATCGATACTTTTGTTTTTCGGGATTGCGAGTCCGAGCTTTGAGCGTGGGAACGTGACGATAGGGTGAGGGCTTAAGCAAGGAATTGTTTAAATTAGGGGACGGATGTTTAGTCTACCAGTGGGTGACAATCATTGACATTATTTTCAAGGTGCGTGTGTTCTTTTTGCTTACGATATTTCACAATAATTTTCTTAGGTATATTTTTAAACTTTTATGCTATATAAACTATACATATTAATTATCATTATGACGAACGTTGTAATGCATATAATTTGGAAAAAGTTATAGTGTTTTACATAGGATTCTATCATTTCTCTCGTTTGTAAGTGATTTATTTATAAGTGACGTGTTACATTGTTGGTGATATAAATTGTTTGTGTAAAGTCTGCTAGATTATTAGAGATTAGGAATTCATCTATTTGCATGGTACAATTTTTAATTTTAATAATGTTGTTTCCTGATATTAATATTTTATTGTTTGTACAGTCTTGGTTGTATAGTATATTTGGTTCTATATAATTTATTTGGTAATTTGTATGGGCTTTAATATATTTGCATTGAGTTTGCTCTTGTTTGATGATTACAATATCATCTTGGTATCTTTATGGAATACTTGGTTATCAAATATGTAGAACTTATCGAATATTAGCTCGGTTAGAATATAGTTATGTTCATCTGGGTACGGAACAATTTGAAATAATGGAACTTTAGTGACTTCGCTAGGAACATGGGAAATAATGAAAATTTTGTTCGTGTGTGTTTTAAGCCAAGTTTTATTTTTTAGCTTTTTTCCGAATTTACGTGTTTTAAATAATCATGTTTAAGTAACTTTTGACTTATAATGAACTATTTTCCTGCCGAGGTATGTTTATCAAAATGTTTATTGTCTACTTGTTCCATCCTTCATGTGTTTTTGAATGAATTGGTGATTTTACTTTTACAAGTGGGGCCTGTCTATATTTTCTATCAACTTCGAAATCGTGCCTATTCTTATTGAGGTATTCTATCTTATCGATTTTATTTTGTTGGACGTTAAAGTCTGGGCTTCCTTTCTCAAATTTTCTTTCAAATTTTGTGCACCTATCTTCAATATTTGGCTCGCTACCAATGATTCTTAGTTTTTCGTTTTCGGTCTTGTGAAATCTTTCTATATCTGATATACCCTTTTTGCTGGTCGTTATAGAAATTTTTACTTCTTTTGTAAGGCTATACACATAAAAGCTGAGTCTGCTTTAATTTCTTGTGGTTTTCTCATATCATTGAATATTTTATTCTTTTTGCTTCTAGCCAATCTTTACTTTTTACTTCAACTATGTAACGTGTAACGAATTAAACGGATGGACGACTGGAGTACCTGTACTTGCGGGTGCACGCTTTAGAGGCCGGCTCTAGCTCATGGCAATGGGTGTGGTGGTCTTGCTTGTACAGATCTCTTTTCGTTACAGACAACAATTAATAAGATTAAGAAATTGAGCGTGCTTGCAGCAACAACAAAATGAAGGAGCTAGAATACAAAAATCGGAGGAAGCCAATTAATACTTTCGGAAGCGGACAGTTCTCGAATGGGAGGAAAGTTTGAGAATTTTTCGCCTGCGAAACACAGGTGGAATCGTGTTCGCGCATTGCCCTACCCTACCTTAGACCACTTTCCTTAAGAGCATAGCTCTAGCGGCCCCTTTAGTGCCCTACGTCAGGAGAAACATCAGCCGAGTCAGCATTTAGGTTTTTAGAAATTCATATTTTCAAAATCAATCAATGCTTAATAATTAATAACAATATTTATATCTAAAAATAAGTACATACTAAAGGAACCAAGTAAATATAAAAAATACGGACTAGTGTAATTCAAAGGAATTCAAAGCAAGGTTTTATTCTCAGTTGCGAGATCAGAAAATGTAGATTTGATTCGATGTTCGAGATCATTACAATTAAAAGTTAAAAATACTAATGGCTAAATATATGTTTTTTCTTTTAGGAAGGAACAAAGCTTTCATTTAAATCTTTAATAATTTTCGTTCTCTCTATAATCTCGTTCTGTGAATTATTAATTTCATTTATTTTTTTTTTTGAGTTTTCTTTATAACGAATCTTTAACAAAAAAAATTTTAATTCTGTTTGAGAGAGAGACGCGAGTAAATTCGGTTAGTTCTTTTTTTTCATTTTTTTTTTGTCTTTTTCTCATTATCTTTCAAATGGCTGCTCTCGCCACTCCATTATTATTACTTTTTTATTTGCAGTGTGTATACAACATAAGATGACCTCTATCAAAATGTAATCGGTTTACTACCGAATATTTCCAATAAAATAAAGTTTTATCAATGAGACTCACTCAACTTTTCACTCCTCGGCGAAAGATCGATCTCCCGGCGCAGATGAGCTGAAACGAAAAGGTGGCTTTTTTTTCCACAAACACTATAAGGAGGCATAATTTTGGAATACACGACTGCGATCAAACTTTTGTAATTCCCTACTCGAAAATTTAAATGAGCACTTTCCGAAAGAGAACTCTTCTAAAACAATTAATTAGCTTAGGTTAAATCACTTACTATATAAAAATTTTAATCACTAATAAGAATTAATTTTTTTTTTTTTTTGTTTTTTTTAAATCCAAGAAAACTATTAAACCGTATGACCGAGTGTCCTATTCGAGTACATATTCTTATAGCTTAACGTTAAACTTAACTACATAGGAAAAATTTTAATTTCGGCCACTCAATGTCCAAGATGGCGATCAGGTTGAAGTAATATTATCTAGTAAGGTTAGGTATGGCTTTAAATTCGAAATTTGGCTCGCGTTAGCTTTGATTTAATCTAATTTCAGGCATTCTGGACTGCCAACCAAGCACAAGAAAATTTTCTATTCACCCTAACCTCATTCTAAGCTCTACTTGCATTTGCTGCCTTTTCTTTGTTTAATGACCCTTCCTGATGGCCCCGGCTTAGGGCGGTCGCTGTCCTGCTGCTGCGGCTGGTCCTTCGCTACTCGCCGGGCGCAGTTGCCGTCTCTCCTTCCGTCCGCCGGTAGCGGCTCCGAAGAATGGTGGGACCCGGGCAGTGATGCGAAAGTATAAGTTGTCCAGCGAAAACCCTCCGGGCTTCAATTTCGGCTACGATTATATTCCTGTATCAAACTACGGTTCACCAATATTTTGCAACTCACTAACCTGCAATCTGACCCAGTCGAAGCTAGGATTTGGCGGCCAGGCGGCCGCGAGATGTCCGTGACGAACGCCGATCTCTTCGGCTGTATATCGCCGGGAAACACAAGCCGGAATTATTTCGCGCACCACTATAGGCGAAGGAACGCCGTATTTTCAATATTTCGCGCGACAAAACAAAATTCCGTATGACCGCAAGTTAAAATTTTTCGACGCACTTTCGCAACTTGACGCTTTGACTGTTCAGATCGAAAAGAAGGCAAACCGGAAACATTAGTCGAGGCGTGGGCCAACGGCGGAAACCACGATCAGCTGAACAACACTTTTCTCCGATAACCGAATTATACCAACCTTATCGGGTGCAGCTAATAAGGTTTGCATCCAGTCTGGTATATTCTAGCTACTTCTTGCTACATCTAGTAAGACCTCACTTTAGTGTGTCACAGCTGACCCCCCTATCGATTATTCATCGAGATTTTCCTCACCAACTGCTTCAGTCGCCTCTACAAAAACCCCCCGCTACACTCAGACTAGGGTACTCATAGACACACTAGGCTGAGACCGACTGGAAGCACCTTACTGCCGAATGTCCTTGGCATGATAAGTACCCACAACTCGTCCTTGGAGATCCTCCAGCTCGTAATACGCATTACCGATCTTCTTCCGAACTCGAGACTTCACGAACGTCGGTCCAAACTTGGCGTTGTAACCGGTTTGGAAACAGCTTGGCTTAAAATTCCGCCGATAAACTTCTTTCCCTTCGACAAACGATACCACACGAGAACGGATATTATACCGCTTCTCGTTCTCGTTGTGCTTGTTTCTCATCTGATCAACAGCTTGCTTCCGCATTATCTCGAAAGATTCGTGCCGGTCGAACTTTAGCGACCGATCGTCCAGGAGATTTAGGCGTCTGATCAACGAATACGTCGACCCTGACGTGATCATGTGCTGCCCAAATACCATATAATAAGGACTGGTGCCAATGCTAGAGTGCACCGCCGACCTCAACGCACAACATATTCGGCTGAGAAACTCGTCCCAGTCCTTCTGGTCGAGACGCAGATAGGCCCTGATTGCAGCAATTACTGACCTGTTCACGCGCTCAGAAGCATTTGCCTGCGGCGAGTGGACAGCGGTCAGCGTGTGCTTAACGCCGTACTGCTCCATAAGTTTCTGGAACGTCCTAGCTCGAAATTGAGAACCATTGTCAGACAGTATTACTTCGGGCACTCCGAACGTCATGAACAACTCGTCTTCCAGATACTTTATGACGACACTGGAATCAATCTTCTTTACGGGTTTCAAGAAAACGTATTTCGAAAAATGATCCAAAACAATAAAGATTCCTATGTTGCCGCTCCTTGACCTAGGATACGGTCCGAGAAAGTCAATGAACAAACGCTGGAAGAACCGCTGAGATTCAGGCGCTTTTCCCAATGGTGGTCTGAGAGTGAAATTTGGAGATTTTGTACTCTTACAAACCTCACACGCACTAATATAAGCCCTCACGTCCGAAACGAGACCGGGCCAGAAGTAATATCGCCGTATTCTTTCCAAGGTTTTGTGTATGCCACCATGCGCAGCTAACGGACTATCATGTGCGCGAGCCAGAATCTTCGATACCAACTCTTTGGGGACCCAAAGTTTCCAAGCGTATTCGTCATGCATTCGTTCTCCAGTCAGGTGCTCGGCTTTTCTATATAAAAACCCGCTCTCCACCTTGAGATCAGGAAAATTCGAGGTATTTTCCTGTACGGTCTCTACCAACTTTACGTAGTCACCGGACTGGAAAAATTCAGAATCGAAATCAACAATTAAGTCTTCTTGCAAGTCCATCGCGGCTACAATCTCCTCGTTTACACGAGACAATGTATCCGGGACGAAATTTAAAGAACCCTTACGGTGTTCAATCTCGAACTTGAATCTCTGCAAAGCTAATGCCCATCGCGCCAGTCGTGAATTTAGATCGTGATTGGACATTAGCCACTTGAGCGAAGCTTGGTCGGTTATTATTTTAAAAGGGAGTCCTTCCACGTATGCTCTGAAGTTTTTTAGAGCTACTATTGCGGCCAAACACTCCTGCTCTGTGACGTTATAATTTCTTGAGCTTTGTTCAGCTTCTTCGAAACGAAAGCGATAGGACGCTCGTCACCTTCTTCAGACACTTGTACCAGCACAGCACCCACGCCTGACTTGCTAGCGTCGCAATGTATAGCAAACGGCTTCGCAAAATCCGGACTACACAGGACTGGAGCTTTGCTAAGACACTCTTTGAGCTTGCTGAACGCTTCAATTGCCTCCTTCGTTAGAACAAACTTCCGCTTCGTGGTCATCAAGTCAGTCAATGGTGCAGAAAGTGTCGCGAAGTTTGCGACGAATTTCCTGTACCATCCGCACAATCCCATGAAACTGCGCAAGCTTTTCAAACTTTTAGGCAATGGGAAATTGGTAATCGCGGCCACCTTTTCAGGGTCTGTGCGAATTCCACCGTCTCCGATAATGTGACCCAAATAGCGTACTCGTCGCATACAAAAGTGACTTTTGGCTACGTTTAGCGTTAAGCCCGCGCGCTTTATCTGCAGGGCTAACTCCCTCAGTACATTCAAATGGCTCTCAAAACAAGAAGATACTATTAGTAGGTCGTCTAAATAGATAAAAACCTCGTTTCTCAAATGAGCCGGCACTACTTTGTCCATTAACCGTGACATGGTGCTCGTGGCGTTACACAACCCGAAAGGCATGACTTTAAACTGATATAACGGTCTACCCGGGACGGTAAAAGCTGTTTTGTCCCGAGACTTAGGATCCAAAGGGACCTGCCAATATGCATCCTTCAGATCTAGGCTCGATATGTACTCAGCTCTCGGCAAACGACTCAGTATCCCGTTAATTTGGGGCAACGGATATGCATCCTTCTCCGTAAAACTATTAACCTTGCGACAGTCAAGACAAATTCTGACTTTGCCTGGTTTAGTCACCATCACGATCGGCGAAGACCAAGCACTTTCAGACTCCTCTATCACCCCTAAGCGTAACATCCGGTCGATTTCCGCATACATTGCTTTTTCGACGGCGGGGGAGACAGGGAAATGCCGTTGCTTCACAGGCCTAGCGGTGCCCACGTCGATCGAATGAGAGACCAAGTTCGTCTTACCTAACCCTTCCTGGCTAAAGGAAGGAAAACAGTTGATTACATTGACCAACTTGGCTTTGTCACCTTCACATAATTCGTGCTGATCCACCACCGTTTGCTGGTTGGGCTCCGGCGACAATACCTCAGCTATATTCAAATTAGCAGGAAGGAGGTCATATAGTTTCCAAAAGTCAATTCCCAAATAGAGATCCTGTTTTAACGATGGCACGACATACAACTTCAAAAGCTTTTTAATGTCACCGTATTCCACTTCTATTTTTAGCAGTCCTACTATACGTTGAGAATTCCCGTCTGCTGTCGCAGCTTCTCCTATTAAAGACTTAAACTTCTCGTTTTCCATCGCAGCTTGCACTAACCCTCCTGCAATACAACTAATCGACGCGCCTGAATCCAACAATCCATAAACCAGGCGATTCGATAAGCGAATCGGTAAGAACGGTCGAGGGTCTCGAGGTCCTGTAGGGATAGAACTAATGTACTCCAAACTGGCTTTACACATTTTGACGTTCTTCCAAAACAATTTCAAGCGTCGAGAACTGCGAGATTTCCGTTTAAGAATTGCAGGAGTTTTTCTGGAATCCGAAATGCAGACGTTTCGTAACTCCGAAATTTTGCTGTGAAGCAGTCTAATAGCCGGTTTAATTGGTTCGTCAGGGAGGGGTAGAGACACATCTTTATCGGTGTTCTCTACTGATCGGTCATTGTCGACTGATTCCTTGCGGCATTCGAAGTCTTCGGTTTGGCTGGCAACTTCGACATGCCGACCTTGAAGTTTTTTGAACATTTTCTACAACTTGGTTTGTAGGTGTTTGCTGCACCACACCCGTAACAAAACACTCGTCTTTCGGCTAAACATTCTTGGTATCGGTGTCCTTCGACTCGGCAATTCCAACACACTAGGGAAAAAGCTTCGATGTCAGCTTCGTATGTTGACCTCACCTCATCTTCACTCTCGCGACAGACCTCGGAGATCTCGCGTTTAAACGGAGTATCTTTCGCGTAGCTACTGCACCTTCTGACGTCAGCCAGGAATGCCTCCCTTCGCTTACAAATCTCTCTCAACTCTGACACCGTTCGGACATCTAAGTTTAGAATTTCGTGGCGGATCTCAGGACGAAGGTTATTTCTTAGCACGCGGACAAGTTTGTTGACGGTCCAAGGCTGTTCTAGCTGGTCGACTAACTCGGATACCGTATCGTAGAAACTATCAAAAGTTTCATTTGGTTTTTGTTTTGTGTTCCTGATCAGTTCCTCTATGTCCCCATCGTCGCGACTCTGTCGAAATTGCAGTCGTAGGGCTGTGCAAAACCTCTCCCACAGAATTTCACCGTTGGCTTTATGATAGCGCCAAAAGAAATCGTTCGCCTTGGCTTCAAACAATATGCATTTGGGTGATCAGCTGACATTTCACTGGCTGTAACGACTACAGCTGGACTCGGAGTGGGCATTATTCGCTGCATGCTTGAGGTGATAGCGTTTTGTACTAAATCAGCCATCTTCTCCGACTACGTTGCTAGAAGCCTACGCTCCATGGCTAACAAAGCTGCATTAGCACTTACAGCGCTTGAACTAGCTTCATTTGCGTTAGCACCGCTGGCTGATGTCGAAGGACCCCCGTTTACTGTTGCGGCTGGAAGATTTTTAGTTTTACTCCGAGTTTCTCTCCCTACCCTTTCGGTCGCTTCGGCTGGAGGCCTACAGGTTAGTTTGCACCTCGGACAGATCTCACTTTTTTTAAAATGATTGCCAATGCACTCCCTGTGAAATTCATGGTGACAGGTTGTCACATACAAATCTTGTGTGCTGATCTCGGCTGCGCATAATTTACAAACAGGGTTTGAGATACTAGGAGATTTCCTAGTTGGTGATCGGTCTAACCCTATCATACTTGCGAAAATTTACCGGTTCAAAATGGCGAGCAAAAATAGAATAAACTTATACGTAAAAATATCAACGATAAGGCGTGAAAAGATAATAAAGCTGAACTCTTGGCTTGATGTTCTCCTTTCGTAGGGCTGTCTATTATTTTGGCTCAAAATTCTCACGAAGGCATAGAAGGAGATTCGTCAAAATAAGATATTCGATATTAGACTAAATTTCAACACCACCAGTAGGTGTAACAGTGAAGTCCTGGATCGCCCTTTTCCTTGGCACGAATATTCCAACCTATAGGAAACTCTATCTTATTTAAACGAATAGTAAAAAAGGAGGAAAATCGGCAACTATATGAGGATCTTGCATTTCACTTGCGTAACGCAAAGATTTTCCGTCATGTTGCGTTAATGGTCTTTTTTTTTTTTTTTTTTTTGAATAGCGTTTAGTTAGATCAAGGAAGTGTAGATTAAACCGGGTCAGAAACCAGACCGAAGTTACTGTTACTCTGTTTTCCTCAGCAAAATCCACATTTCCTTTAGCTACACTAAGGAAAATTTTTGTGCTCATTCTTAGTTATGGCCAGTCAGCAATATTAGTATTGACTTGACGTGTACTCCGCAACCAATTCTAAACACAAAAATTTTTGGAAGTGAGACAGAAAATGTAAAGAAAGGATTGAAAATATTAATTCGCGAGTCTTAATGAATTTAAAAAAACTCACTAAGGCCCCACACGTTGGGCGCCACTTTATCTTATTTATTATTATACTTAACTAAACTGTAACGTGTAACGAATTAAACGGATGGACGACTGGAGTACCTGTACTTGCGGGTGCACGCTTTAGAGGCCGGCTCTAGCTCATGGCAATGGGTGTGGTGGTCTTGCTTGTACAGATCTCTTTTCGTTACAGACAACAATTAATAAGATTAAGAAATTGAGCGTGCTTGCAACAACAACAAAATGAAGGAGCTAGAATACAAAAATCGGAGGAAGCCAATTAATACTTTCGGAAGCGGACAGTTCTCGAATGGGAGGAAAGTTTGAGAATTTTTCGCCTGCGAAACACAGGTGGAATCGTGTTCGCGCATTGCCCTACCCTACCTTAGACCACTTTCCTTAAGAGCATAGCTCTAGCGGCCCCTTTAGTCTACGTCAGGAGAAACATCAGCCGAGTCAGCATTTAGGTTTTTAGAAATTCATATTTTCAAAATCAATCAATGCTTAATAATTAATAACAATATTTATATCTAAAAATAAGTACATACTAAAGGAACCAAGTAAATATAAAAAATACGGACTAGTGTAATTCAAAGGAATTCAAAGCAAGGTTTTTCTCTCAGTTGCGAGATCAGAAAATGTAGATTTGATTCGATGTTCGAGATCATAACAATTAAAAGTTAAAAATACTAGTGGCTAAATATATGTTTTTTCTTTTAGGAAGGAACAAAGCTTTCATTTAAATCTTTAATAATTTTCGTTCTCTCTATAATCTCGTTCTGTGAATTATTAATTTCATTTATTTTTTTTTTGAGTTTTCTTTATAACGAATCTTTAACAAAAAAAAATTTTAATTCTGTTTGAGAGAGAGACGCGAGTAAATTCGGTTAGTTCTTTTTTTTCATTTTTTTTTTTGTCTTTTTTCTCATTATCTTTCAAATGGCTGCTCTCGCCACTCCATTATTATTACTTTTTTATTTGCAGTGTGTATACAACATAAGATGACCTCTATCAAAATGTAATCGGTTTACTACCGAATATTTCCAATAAAATAAAGTTTTATCAATGAGACTCACTCAACTTTTCACTCCTCGGCGAAAGATCGATCTCCCGGCGCAGATGAGCTGAAACGAAAAGGTGGCTTTTTTTTCCACAAACACTATAAGGAGGCATAATTTTGGAATACACGACTGCGATCAAACTTTTGTAATTCCCTACTCGAAAATTTAAATGAGCACTTTCCGAAAGAGAACTCTTCTAAAACAATTAATTAGCTTAGGTTAAATCACTTACTATATAAAAATTTTAATCACTAATAAGAATTAATTTTTTTTTTTTTTTTGTTTTTTTTAAATCCAAGAAAACTATTAAACCGTATGACCGAGTGTCCTATTCGAGTACATATTCTTATAGCTTAACGTTAAACTTAACTACATAGGAAAAATTTTAATTTCGGCCACTCAATGTCCAAGATGGCGATCAGGTTGAAGTAATATTATCTAGTAAGGTTAGGTATGGCTTTAAATTCGAAATTTGGCTCGCGTTAGCTTTGATTTAATCTAATTTCAGGCATTCTGGACTGCCAACCAAGCACAAGAAAATTTTCTATTCACCCTAACCTCATTCTAAGCTCTACTTGCATTTGCTGCCTTTTCTTTGTTTAATGACCCTTCCTGATGGCCCCGGCTTAGGGCGGTCGCTGTCCTGCTGCTGCGGCTGGTCCTTCGCTACTCGCCGGGCGCAGTTGCCGTCTCTCCTTCCGTCCGCCGGTAGCGGCTCCGAAGAATGGTGGGACCCGGGCAGTGATGCGAAAGTATAAGTTGTCCAGCGAAAACCCTCCGGGCTTCAATTTCGGCTACGATTATATTCCTGTATCAAACTACGGTTCACCAATATTTTGCAACTCACTAACCTGCAATCTGACCCAGTCGAAGCTAGGATTTGGCGGCCAGGCGGC
Source organism: Drosophila melanogaster (assembly GCF_000001215.4). Lineage (NCBI taxonomy): Eukaryota > Metazoa > Arthropoda > Insecta > Diptera > Drosophilidae > Drosophila > Drosophila melanogaster. The sequence goes on along the minus strand of NC_024512.1, from coordinate 1,870,735 downwards.
CGCGAGATGTCCGTGACGAACGCCGATCTCTTCGGCTGTATATCGCCGGGAAACACAAGCCGGAATTATTTCGCGCACCACTATAGGCGAAGGAACGCCGTATTTTCAATATTTCGCGCGACAAAACAAAATTCCGTATGACCGCAAGTTAAAATTTTTCGACGCACTTTCGCAACTTGACGCTTTGACTGTTCAGATCGAAAAGAAGGAAAACCGGAAACATTAGTCGAGGCGTGGGCCAACGGCGGAAACCACGATCAGCTGAACAACACTTTTCTCCGATAACCGAATTATACCAACCTTATCGGGTGCCGCTAATAAGGTTTGCATCCAGTCTGGTATATTCTAGCTACTTCTTGCTACATCTAGTAAGACCTCACTTTAGTGTGTCACAGCTGACCCCCCTATCGATTATTCATCGAGATTTTCCTCACCAACTGCTTCAGTCGCCTCTACAACTATTTATGCAAATTTCGAATAGATACCAATGCAAGATAGGAAAATCTGGTTATCTGGTCTATCACGTATTTTTCTAGTGTATTAAATATTTCCGGTGTTGTTTCATATGTCAGTTTCGTGTCTCGATGTTCTGTCTTCGCCAGATTACAAATTTCACATTCATTGATAATGTTTTGAATAAGCTTTTGACTATCAGGATAGTAATATTCTTCTTTAAATAAATTGATTGTTTTTTCTATACCCGGATGTAAAAGTTCCTTATGTTTCTTTAAGAATAAATCTTTGAATTCTGCATACGTTAGTTTTCTGAAATTGTTAGGGCTTATAATTTCGGTAAACGCTCTCTGGAAGATCAGAAAATCTTCGTCATTAGGGAAATAAATTGCACTCTTTTTGGTACACACATATTCCTTAATGAGGTTTTTGGCGAGTTCAGGTGTAATTTCTTTATAGATTATTTTAATCTTTAATTTTTGAAAGAAATGTCTTACACTTGTTGTATCGTTGTCGGCTTTTTCTATCTCTATTTGTCTAGAGAAGAAATTTATTGGTCTTTCTGTTATAGATATGTAATTTAGATTATCTTCACTGGCACTGTGTACAGTTGCGTTTACGCTGTTTGCGACCTCGTCAACCATAACTTCTTCTATTTTCGTGCGGGAAAGAGCATCCGCAACATGATTTTCTTTGCCTGGAAGATATTTGATTTTATAATCAAATTCATTGAGTTCTATTTTCCATCAAGCCCATACCAGTGGCTTGTGATCACTTAATATTTCAAATGGCCTGCCAAATAGGTATGACCTGAAATAATTTGTAGCGCAAACTATAGCTAACAGTTCTTTTTCAATCGTAGCATAGTTGATTTCATGTTCTTTTAGTGTTCTACTGGCATAAAAAACTGGCTTGTGATTCTGTGATAACACTGCTGCTATCAGTTGTCAGAGAAAAAGGTTTGAAAAATCAGAATAGGTTAATATCGGGTCTGAAGTTATCAAAACTTTTAATATTTCAAATGATTCGATTTATTCTTTACATTTGGTGTCTATTATGGCACCTTTCATTAATTTGAGGGTCATGGGTTTAACTATTTCGGTAAAGTTAGGAATAAACTTGATAGAACCCACATAATCCCAAAAATGATTTTTTTTGCTTTGGTGTCTTGGGTAATGGAAAATTAGTAATTGCTTTAGTTTTAATTGGATTTGGTTTGATGCCATTGTGTCCTAGGAATTCAGTTTCTTTCTTCATGAATTCACATTTATCTAGTTGCAACTTTAAATTAGCGTCTCTCAGTTTTTCAAAGACTTTTTTTATGGATAAAATGTGTTCTTCCAACCAAGTGGAATAAACAATAATATCGTCTAAATAGACTAAACAATCTTTGCAGATTAAATCTTCCAGAAGATTATTCATGCATCTCTGAAAAGTAGCTGGAGCGTTTTTTAACTCAAAAGGCATAATGCCCATGCTTAGTTGAAAAAGCTGTTTTTGCAATAGAATTTTCATCCATCTGGATTTGGTGAAATCCCTTAGCTAGATCTATAGTTGTAAAGTATAGGCATCTACCTAATTTGTCCAATATCTCATCCATTCGGGGAATGGGAAATTTGTCGTTAACAGTTCTCATTTAGATTCCTGTAATCGACTACCAACCCGAATTTTTGTTTCACAGAGGCGCCTGCCTTCTTGGGGACCACCCAAATAGGAGAACAATAAGAGACTTCGATTTGCGAACAATCCCTTGTTCTATCATTTTTTTAATTTGTTTGTTGACTTCTTGGTCAACGCTTTGAGGGTACTTGTAGGGTTTACGGTATACTGGGTCTTCGTGTTGAGTTTAGATGACATGTTTTATAGTACTGGTGAAGGTCAAATTTCCGCCCTCATTGTACTGAATGTCTCTATATTCGTACAGGACCTTCTTTAAACATTCAACTTCCTCTACATTTAAGTGTTCGAGTCTATACTCGTTACATTCACGTAACTCATTGTTAATCGCGAAGATGACTATATCGTTGTCAACGGACATGAGATAGGGATGTGTTACATCATTGTCCATTGTGTCTTTAACAACATTTGATATGAGGCATTTGGGTAATGCAGTCTCCTTCTTCTGCTGTTGATGCTTTGGTTTAAGGCACTTAGGTGCGGTCTTAACCTTTTGCATTTTTGGTTTGATTATATCCACTAGAGCGGAATCATTCTTTTGTTGTGGGTCAAGGCATTTGGATGCGGTCTCGCCCTTTTTTTCATCATAGAGAAACTTAAATACTTTTGAGCCTAGACTGTTTCGTTAGCAAAATCTATTTTAGCTTTTGTATCTTCTAGATACTTTCGACCTAACAAGAAATCATAGTTATCAGAAAATTTGTGAATGTAGAATTTTTGAGCAGACGGACATACTGAAGTAGGTTTTATTATTATACTTTTCTTTAGTTTTATTGGTCCCTTAATAGTGTATACTGTTAGGTTTTCTTCCTCTTCTTCTAAATTCTCAAAATTTTCTCTTATGATATTGATAGATGATCCTGTATCGATCATTCCTTTATAATTTTTATTATGGTTTACATAGGGACTTGTGTGTCCTCTATCATTTGAGTGTCCGAGGCAGCTTGATGAAAATTTACATCCATCCTGCTTTGGTCACTCTGACTCTCGCGTTGTCTTTTTATTGGCCCTTGTCTGTTAATATTATTTGATGTCGAAGGTTGGAAGTTAAGGGGTTTGTTAAGTGAGTGTTTCTGTTAAGCTTGCGTTAAGTCTCGTCTGAATGCATAATAATTCCCTCTTTGATTATTCGGTATGAAACGCGGTGAATACTGGTTTAGATTTGTCATAGGTTGAGTCGAATTTTGAGGTGGTTGTGTATTATGATTCTGATTCGTGCTAGGATAATAATTACTGTAGTTGTGATTTCTATTATTGTAATATTTTTGATTATTATTTTGATTATAGTTTCCCCTGTTCCTACGTTTGTTCATTTCAGTTCTATTAGAACGGTGATTTTCTGGAATACCATCATAAAGGCCTAATTCCATTGATGCTTGTTTTAATTTATAAATGGTATCAATATCTTTACGTGCCAAAGACATATAAATTCTATCTGGCAGTTTTCAATCTATTACTGATTTAACGGTTTTGTTTAACATTTCGGTTTAACATTTTCGAAAGTGACAGGGTCACTTTCTAATTCTAACTTATCGAACATAATCCAGTATTGTGATTCTAGTTTTTCTATAAACTTACAAGTACTTCCAGGTATGATGTGTCTTCTAATTGTCTGACGAGTGTTACGTAAGGTCTATGGTCTTTGAATGCCATTGCTAGTGCTTTCTTCATGTCCAGCCATGTGTTAGCTCTTTCTTGGGTAGCGACTTTTAAGGCTGAATCCACTAATAACCGCTTCACTGCTCCATATATGATGTGTGCCTGTCTGGCTTCCTGTGTTGGGTATAAACTGAGCAATTGTTCCACTTGGTTGACGAATCCAGATAATTTGCCAGGTGCGCCATCGTAGTAATTCAGTTCTTTGATTTGGTTTAGTAGTTGGTTTAGATGGGTTTCCGAGACTTGTGGAATTGCCATGGTGTTTTATTTTGGTTTCGAGTTTTGGTTTTCGCTTTGGCTTTAAGTTTGTTTTAAGCCCGGTTTTAAGTTTGATTTAAACTAAATTTAAATTAATTTTTGTTTCCGACCGCACGGGATTTTATTTTGAATATTGCTTTCACGTAGATTCTTTTGCGGATCTCTAAAATGTTTTCGAATCACAATTTTAATTCGCTGATCTTGGATAGCTAGTCGTATAGCATATCCTTCAGTTGATCAGTACCATACTAAAAGGGCTCTTTTATTTTATTGGATCCTACGGACTGCGCCAATTAAATTCTTGCAATATTTATAAGTGAAAAAATATAATTTTTATTTCACTAAATGATTACGAAAGTTTTTATTTGAGAAAAACACCGACCTTTTACAATTAGGTCTCAAACTGAACACTGATAATTATTCTGATTTGATTGACGTTCAAGCTTCGGTATCGAGCTTTTCTGATATGGACTTTAGACTTTAGGGTTTTGATCATGAAGAGAAAAAGCTTTGCATTTCTCTTGGATTCAAGTGCATTTGCTTTTGGATACAAGTGCTCTTAGATTCTTATAATTTGTTATTTGAAATCGATACTTTTGTTTTTCGGGATTGCGAGTCCGAGCTTTGAGCGTGGGAACGTGACGATGGGGTGAGGGCTTAAGCAAGGAATTGTTTAAATTAGGGGACGGATGCTTAGTCTACCAGTGGGTGATTTATCTAGAATTGGGGTTTTTTCCATTCTCGAGGATCATATAACAATCTTATTCTTATTTGGTATCTGTTGGGTACATCCGATGTGTACATGTTGTATGTGTATTAGTATGTAGGCATGTGCTTAAGTCTTAGGGACTTATGGATATGTCACTATATATATTAATATATAATACGTAGATATTAATATTTTGAAACAAACGGGGACTTTTAAAAATTGTGGGCTCAGTTTTTAAAGAACTATTTGGAACACTAGATGAAAATGATCGAGTCGAAATACATAAAAAACTTGAAATCAACGCCCATAACTCAGTAAAATTAGATGAACTCAGCGAAGCTATACGATTGATAAATGACGGAATACAAAAGGTACAGAACTACGAAAATAACCCCACAATTATTGGCAGTCTTTTGTTCGAACTAATGCAGAAGATTAGATTTGGAAATGGCTATGCAGCTTTCCAGACTTTGACTAAATAATAACAATAATAATAATAAATAATAAAATTATATCAAACACAATTAAAATAATCCCTTACCCAGAACCCACGGCTATCAGCTAGATTACACAGACACACAATCTTATTTTGAAAAGGAAAATAAAGTTTATAATACCGAAAATAAAGAAATAAAAAATAAATGTGTCACCATGTTATTAAACACCTAAGTCCAATAATACATAATAATAATAATAATAATAAATAATAATAAAATAAAAAATAAAAATAAAAAATAATAAATAATACATACAATCGAACACAATTGTAACCTGGAACTTAACCCAAACAATTCTTAAAAATTGCCTAAATTCAATTAATAATATAAAAATAAAAGGAGACAAAATGATAAGAGTACCGCAATGCAAAATAGAAATCAGTAGTATTATTTTAAGTGAAAATCTATTAAAACCAGATTTGACACCACTATACACCCCAATTTTGTAAAACACAACGACATTGTTGAGATGATTTCAGAGAACAATATTACACCTTACGTATTAATGATCATTTTAATGATTGCACTAATTTTGTTGTACTTATATTTAAGATATTGATCATTAAAGCCATTTATAATGCTGTATGCAAAACTTAAAATAAGTAAAAAAAACACCACAACAAATAGAAAAATAAGAAACTCCATTTCCCACACTATATCCATCAATCCCAGCCCAAGTATAGGCTTCTCTTTAAGCGAAGGAAATTACGTATTTGGGTTGTCCAAGCCGGCCACTTCAATTATTTCAAAAGAAACAGTAACGCACTTTAGAGATTTTCCATAATGTATCCTAGCTGCGCAGCATTCGTTCCTAATAACGTTCTTGTAAACATCCTTAAGCGGAAAACCTAAATACGGAAATAAGAAAACAAATCAAGAACAGCCCCAAGACTTAACAGCATCAGCCTATACATAGGCTTCTCTTTAAGGGAAGGGAAATAACGTAATTACATATGCCCTCCTCACAATTCTTTTATATAATAGACCGACAGCGGTGGTCCGCCGTATTGATTGCTCGTTAAATAACAAACATTTCTCGATATTAATAGAATTGGTGTTATTAATATAATTATGATTATTGTTGTTTTTTTTTCTTTTTATCATCTTGTCTTTTTGTCTTGTCTTTTTTTTTTGATTATATGTGTATAGAATTATTTCGAATTTTGTGTATTTATTGTCAATGTCCGTTTCTATTTCTATAATTCCTAATTTTTCATTGACCGTTTCTTTCTATATCTTTCTATACCTTAAATACTAATAAAGTATTTAATACAAATAGTATTTATACAAATATTATAGTAATGTAGAGTAAAGTATATAGTAAGAAAAGTATATATATTCTTGATCAGGATCAATAGCCGAGTCCAACTAGCCATGACCGTCTGTCCGTATGAACGTCGAGATCTCAGGAACTATTAAAGCCAAACCCATTTTGCCACGCCCACTCTAACGTCCACAAACCGCACAAAACATTTTTTACATTTTTATTAGTCTTGTAAATTTCTATCGATTTGCAAAAAAATAATATTTGTCCGATTACGCCCTTAAACCGCCCAAAACCGCCACACATTTTCGAACCGTTTTTATATATTTTTTTATAGTTTTACTAGCCTTGTAAATTTCTACAGATTTGGTAAAAACAATTTTCCACGCTCATTAAAGAAGACGAACCGGTCACGCCCACGCTTTGGAAGAATTTTTAAATTTTTTCTCAAATTATTGCCGAGTATCGATACCCCAGAAAAATTATGAATTTCATGTTTTCATAATTTCACTTACTTTTACTTATTATAGCTAACAATGAAAATCACACGGTTATTAAAGCGTTTTGATTTCTTTCAAACAACTTTCGGATTTTTACACTCTTGCGGCTGTCTCACACCAAATGGCATCTTCTCTGTTCTCTTTTCTCTACTGTCGCTTCTTCTCCTGCTCTGCTGTCGCTTCTCCTGCTGCTCTTTTCTGTAGCTTCTCCTGCTCTACAGCGATATCTACTACTGGCGATATTTCTGCCACTCTGATTTAGTTAATTAATTTAATTTAATTTCTAAACGTGCAAACATCCTGGTCTCACGCTAGCGGACCTTCAAAAAGGAATTCAGCTGGTGCTGTTCATAGTTCAGAACACTCTTCTATCCTACAGCGCTTTATCATGCACCAGCCAAAAGCCAAAATAAATTTAGTCGGTCCACTCCGATTATTTTGTCGGAGCCAGAAATATGCTACCGGAACTAAAGCAGCTGTTCCTTAGCAGTGATCACCAGTATCCGTTGCATGAAACTATCGATTGGCATTTCCTCCCTTCACGTTCGCTCCCTCGTTTTGGTGGGCTTTGGTAAGCGGCGGTAAAAACGTCCAAGTACCATTTTTATCGTGCTGTGGGTCCTTCAGTAGTGGCATTCGATGAACTGAGGACTCTTGATTGCCATATCTCAGCGGTGATAAATTCTGGTCGTTTAGTCTTACTTTTAGGGAACTGGATGCTCTTACCCCAGCACATATCTTCAAGGGCGGTCCTCCTGCTTCCTTCGAAGGTACTGAAATGGCAAGTCTCAACTACAACCGCTAGGATGCATGGCAGTACGTATCCTATTTGCGGCAAATCTTCTGGTCTAAGTGGATGGAAGAGTATCTAACTTTACTTCAGCGTTCCTAGTGGCGAGCCTCATTGGACACAATAATAATTGGAATTCAAATAACAATTCTAAGGTACAACCCCCACCAGAACCAATGAAGGTAGATAGTTCCATAAGGTATACTATCCCCATATAATTATAAAGGGGGTGTCGTCGTTCGTCCAGGGAGTTGCCTTAAACGGCTACCCCACACATTGGTTCCCGAAAGAAAGGGCATACTAATCCGTGGTAGTAGAACACGTTTTATTCTGGAAGAATTCAATGTTTCACAATTGCAGCTAACTTAACTTATTAGCTCACCGCAGTGTGTCCTCCAACTCTTACACGACAATGAAAAGCTAAATTTTCCCGGCAATTTACAATGGCCAAAAACAATGTGCCCAGACACATATGGGCTTACAAATCGTTCCACATTCGGACTTCTCAAAAATACTAACTAGAGCCTATCGATAACAATATTCGATCCCCGACATCCCCGACCCCGTGAAGAACCGCTTCACTCAAATCCAAAACTGCAAGTTTAGAGACGGGTCGCATCATTGTCCTAGATAGGCCGTTTTCGTTCACGCGCACCTTAGCGCGTCTGACAACTCCATCAGCTCCGCTGTAGATCTCCTCCACGATGCCCTTGCGCCACTCTCGTCGGGCCAAGGCAGGATCGCAGACGAAGACCACATCACCCTGGTGGATGGGCTCCGTTCGTCGGCACCACTTCTCGCGGCGCACAAGCGTAGGTAGGTACTCCATGACCCACCTCCTCCAGAAACGGTCTCGTAGCAGGCGAGCAATCCTCCACTGCATCCTCGTAGTACCCTCCTTGGGCAGCTCCGCATCCAATCCAGGCGTATCCGGCAGATTGGCTACTCCCTTGAGAAGATCGTTTGGCGTCAACGGCGCCTCCTGGTCCGCATCCACAGGCAAGTGGGTGAGCGGACGCGAGTTTACAATATTCTCCGCCTCAATCAGGAAAACTCTCCAATACATGGTCCCTCGGCGCAACTTCCTTCAGGGTATGACGCAGTACTCTCTTGACGCACTGCACCATGCGCTCCCAAACTCCGCCCTCAGACGGGTCCGCTGGACAATTAAAAACCCATTCAATGCTTCTGCTTGACAACTCACTCTGAAGCTTCTCCATCTCGAATACGTCGCCAAAGCGCCTGGCTTCCCTGTCAGCTCCCACGAAGTTCTTGCCGTTATCGCTGCGCAGTCTATATACTGGCCCTCTACGGCAGACGAAGTTCCTGATCGCAATTATGCAGGAATCCGTCGACAGGTCATGCGCCAGCTCCAGGTGAATCGCCCTTGTCGTCAAACACGTAAACAAGGCGACCCAACGCTTCTCCTTGTGACGGGACACAGTCACCAGTCACCAGTTTTGGCCCAAAGTAGTCCAGTCCTGTGTATTTGAATGGCCATCCACCCGCATCCAGTCTGTCTTCCGGATGGGGTCCCATTATCGGCGGCATCGGCCGCGCTCGCTGCAACTTGCACTCGTTGCACGATGAGATGACTCTCCGCATCACACGCCTCATTTTTGTGACCCAGAACTTTGTCCGGATCTCCGCGATCGTAGCATCCACATTTTGATGCTTTATCCTGGCGTGGAAGTCTCTCACAATCAGCTCCGTCAGACTGTGCCTGTGTGACAGTAATACGGGCCTCCTCGCACTGTACGGGATGCACAGTGCGGCATCAATTCTGCCGTAAGCTCGCAGAATCCCGTCCTCGTCTAGGTAAGGCACCAACCCTCGAATGTCGCTCGATCTAGTAACGTCCTGTCCAGTTTCCGCCGACCTCATCTCGTCGGGGAACGACTCCAATTGTGCCTGTCTGACCAAGAGGTTCTCCGCGGCCTTACATTCTGCTGCGGTAAGGCCGTATTCCTCGAGATCGTTTCGCTGTTTGCGGCACCAGCGCGCAAAAATGCAGGTCCTCTTAGCCACCTTGATTCCTGGCTAAGGTCGACTCCTTTCTGCGACCGCGTCGCATCATCAGCCGCATTGTCAGCTGTAGGCACCCATCTCTTCCCAATGCTCACCTTCGACGACTCCAAAATCTCCGGCTCGGTTGCCAACAAACTGCTTATACCGGCGGTGGGTGCTGCCGATCCATCTCAGCACCGTCTTAGAGTCCATCCATAACACCAGGTCCGTGATGACCACACTGTGCTCCTCCTTGACAGTGTTCATCAGCCTGGTTCCAAGAACTGCTGCCTGCAGCTCCAGCCGTGGGATCGTCATCGTTCTCATTGGGGCACACTTCGTCCTCGCACTCACGAAGCTCACCTGCACGTCGTCGTCCTCGTATGTGACCCTCCAATAGGCCACCGTTGCGAATGCTGCCTGACTAGCATCCACGAAGACGTGCAACTCTACGGCCCGGACTGCTCCACGCCCAAAATAATGGCGCGGACATCGGAACTGACCCACGGCGTCCATCTCTTTGCGCCAAATCGCAAAGGCTTTGTTTAGCTCCTCCGGTAGTGGTTCGTCCCACTGGATCTTCTGCCTCCAAATCTCTCGCAGCAGCAGCTTCGCTGTAACCATGAGGCAGCACAGGAATCCCAGGGGATCGAACGTTGACATTACCAGGCTCAAATATTCCCTCTTCGTAGGGACACGATCTCCACTCAGGACGCTGCTTGGCACTCGATGATACTCCACGTTAAATCTGAAGTCATCCGTTGCTACTTGCCAACGCATTCCAAGGATCTTCTCTTCTCTTCGAATCCAGCATCCTTGTGTATCTCCTTCACTCGGGTAGATACGCTGATAGCCTCGCTCTCTGTAGCGAAACTGTCCACATAGTCGTCTACATAATGGTAGTCGGTGATGGCCTTGACCGCTCTCGGATCCGAATCCCGATACTTCAGGGCATTAATAGTCTTCACGTAATGCGCAGCGCTCGGCGAGCAGGCTGCTCCAAACGTCATTACGTTCATCTCATAGACATCCGGATCTCGCTCGTCGTCGCCATCTCTCCAGAAGAATCGTTGGGAACATCTATCCTCGGGTCGGATCAGCACTTGGTGGAACATCTCCTTGATGTCACCGCAGACTCCGACGGCTCCCTCTCTGAAATGAAAGAGCACAGCTGGCAAAGGCTTATAGTGCTGAGGCCCTTTGTCCAACACCGAGTTTAGCGAGGTTCCTTCAACTTTGGCTGCAGCATCAAACACAAGCCGTACCTTGCCGGGCTTGTTTGGGTTTTCGACACCAAAATGTGGCAAATACCATAGGCGATCGCTCCTTACCGCGACCTTTAGACACGTAATCCTTTATAATCTGAGCGTATTCCTGCGCCAACGGCTTGTTGCGCTTCATCTTCTTCTCGACTTTGACCAGCCTCCTGTACGCCATCTCATAGCTCGGTGGCAGCACAACGTGGTCGTCCTTCCAGAGTAATCCCGTCTGGTAGCGACGCCCCACTTTCACCGTGGTGTCTTCGACTATCCTTTGGGGCCGAACATCGTCGCTGTCTGCGACCGGCGGCGCGGTCTTCACTCCAAAGTTCTCCATGTCGAAATAGTCCTCCACCATCTTCTCCATCGCGTCATCCACTGACACGGCAAGTAGGCAGGACCTCGGTGACGGCGTGGTCGGTTGCCCACTTACAGGACCAAACACAACACAGCCCAGCTCGGTTGCGGCCGCATACGGTCCCTCTCGAGCGAACCGCCTCGTCCTAAGTGGCAACCCCAGATGTCCGCGATCCAGGCCGACGGCCTCCTTCGGCGTCAACGCAGCTCAAATTCCTCTGCATGGGCGCTCCCGCTTCACGCGGAGCTCCTCTCTCCAGGCTGTTGCTGGGAACGGCTGGCTGCCGGTTCCTCTCCTGGTCCCTGTGACCATCTCGAAGCGAAGGCCTCCTGGCCGGGGTGCGTCTGGAAACTGCTGGCTGCTGGTTCCCTTCGTGGCGTCTGAAGCCACCTCGCTGCAGCGGCCTTCGCTCCTCGTCCGCACCATGTAGCAGACGGTGATGCTCCCTTCGGCATCCATTAATCTGGCACTCACCTTGCGTATAGCAGGATCTAAACGTGTGCCCGCTTCGCAGGCAATTGAAGCAGAGCCGATGCCTCTTCACATTGCTCCACCTTTCCTGTGGCGAAGCTCCAATAAATTTTCTGCAGTTCAATATTTCATGCTGTCCTCCACAGATGGGACAACCTACATGCCGATTATCCTGTTGATCGCATTCATTATGGTCGACGCTTGCATGTAGAAGTCGACGCCTCGGCTACTTTCCCTCGACGTCCAAAACCGTGCACACCACGTTTGCGTACTCCTGTAGCCACGCGCTGAAGTGGACTACAGTGGGAAAGGGCGCAATCTTTGCAGCATGCCTGGCCCAGTCCACTCGCTTGCTCGTTGGCAGCTTAACCACAAGCTCTTCCATGAGGGTTGGGTTCCCCAGGTGCTGCTCCGCCTTCGCTGACTGCAAGAAGGCCGCGAGGTTACTCACTCGGGTTGCGAAGGGAATGATCTTCGCCAAATTGTGCTCCGAAATTGGCTGCACCTCTCGCACGTTATTGAGCTGGCTGCGTATAAACTGCTCCGGTCGGCCGAACCTAAAGCGCAACTGCTCCATCACGGCGCTGACATTCCCTGGATGAATCAATAGCGCCTTCACTGCCTCGCGTGCTTCATCCTTCAGCGCCTTCAACAACCTCTGGTTGTTCTCCAGGTCCGTGCAGTTGTACGCTCGGGTCGTCTCCACGAACGCACAGCTGAAGATCGCACAGCTCCTCGGGCAGCCCTCCAAATATAGGCAAGTCCGGAAGCTTCCTTGGCCCATATGCTCCCTGGATTCCACTCGGCGTCATCGCGGCATAGGATCCGACAAGAGGCGATGCTGTTGCCGCATTGTGGATGCTCACGCCCGGTAGCACGAGTCCATGCGCTGGCTGCGCAGTGGCTGTTGCACACAGTGGCTTAATTTTAATTTTGATTCTGGTTACTGGGAGCGCACAAGTCTTTAAGAAAGGGGAAAAGGCACAAAGGTCGAGGACAGACCAAATATCATCCTCTCACCGTGCTGGTGCCTAAGCAGAGGCTCTGGTGTCCGAGTCGAGGCGGTACAAACCTCCATCCGTAAAAGCCAGGGGGAAATCCGTGGCCTACGTGGGAACCCCTTTCTAAGGCTGGTGCTTCGCCTAGGTAACCTTAGGCCATCCTTCAGTTGATGGACAGCGCAGTGGGGGCAGTCCCCCTGATCGGAACGACCCGTTCAGGAGGAGCCCCCGACTTTCGAGATCCCCCACCAGAGGAGTCGGTAACCCGACCCATGGTGACGGAATCTCGGTCCCGTCGGTGGCAAGGGGTGAGCACGCAGGCCCCCAGCCGCCGTTGACTACCGACTGCAGCGATGCTGTAGAGGTGGAGAACTTGGCTCCTACAGCATCTACGACCGCGACAAGTCAGAAGACGATAGACCACATCGCCGTGCCATCGCAAAAGACGGGAGGGAAGTCCCCAGCTGGTTCCCCTCATCGGTCTTCGGACCTGACCGCGGCTCTCCAGAATGAGGACCTGAGGGGCATACTTACCAGGATGAATGGCAAGATCAGCACCTTGCTATCCGCATTCGAGACCCAACGGCACGTGACACGAGAGACAAAGGGCATAGCTTCCGAACTCTCAGCCCTTAACAACAGGGCGTTAGAGCTGTACAAAGGTACTACTAGCGAGCACCGCTTGAAGAGCAGTGCTACCCAGACGGAGGTACAAAAGCCTACCAAAAAGGCTCCTCAAAATGCGCAGGTACCCAAGGTGCAAGTGCCAAAAGTCCAGGCGCCCAAGCCGAGCAACCCTACGTTGGGTGGCAACGGTGAAGAAAAGGCAACATCCATACCAAACGAGTCCAAACCAGGCAGCTACGCATCTGTCGCCAAGAATGCTAGCACGGGTGCAGAGTGGACCAAGGTGAAGCCTACGCGCCTGCGTAAAAAACCGGAGGCACTAATCGTAAAAAAGACAGGAGAGGCTTCGTACGCAGAGATGCTTCGGAAGCTAAGATCGGACCCGAGCCTTAGCGAACTGGGCAGCCACGTGCGAAAAATCCGGAGAACGCAGAAAGGTGAGCTGTTGCTCGAGGGAGAGGGGAAAGCTTCGGAAAGCGTTCCCAAGTTTAAGAGCGACCTGGAAGCGGCGCTCAATGACTTGGCCTCTGTGCGCACAGGAGCGCAAAGAATAGCTCTATCTTGCAGCGGATTGGACGAGGCTACGACAGCAGAGGAGCTCCACAGCTGCTTGGTCGCCCAATTCCAGGGCCTGCAGAGAAATCCTGAAGATATCAGGGGCCTTCGCAGAATGCGGGATGGCACGCAAATAGCCTCAGTGCTGCTGAACGCGAACGTTGCGATACCAGTCCTTAAACAGGGCACCATAACCGTTGGATGGTCAAGATGTCGTATCACCCAGGACGTCCGACCCACGAGATGCTACAGGTGTCTCGGCTATGGGCATCGATCAGCAACCTGCAAGAACACTGACAGGGCAGACTGCTGTCTTAGATGCGGTGAGCGTGGGCACAAGGCAAAGGGGTGCGTTGCAGCACCAAAATGCCTGATCTGCAGCAGCGAGGTGGACAGAAACCACTCGACGGGTAGCTTTGCGTGCCCGATCTACAGAGCGACCCTAAAAGAAGCCAAGAGCCACCTTAATGCACACTCATATTAGCGTAGTACAGCTCAATGTCAATCATTGCGCAGCAGCTCAGAGCCTCCTGGCCCAGACTGCGGTTGAGCGCAATGTAGACATCATGCTCCTAAGCGAACCGTACGTCTCTGGTAGTGGACAATCGTCCATGATCCTTGACGAGACAGGTAAATCAGCTATCAAATGCTGCAGCTCTCTCCACGTCCAGGAACTGGCTGCTTTATCTATGCGGGGTATCGCTTATGCGAAGTTAAAACACGTGCACATGTACAGCTGCTACGCTCCGCCGAGCGACAACCCCAATCAGTTCGAGGAGTTTCTGGAGGCGCTCGTGGAACATGCGAGAGGGCGAAGCCCGAAGGTCATTGCCGGCGTCTTTAATGCCTGGGCAGTGGAATGGGGCAGCAGGACATCCAACACCAGAGGCCGAGCTGTGATTGACGCCATGGGAATGCTGGACCTTATACTGCTGAACGACGGACGGAAGCCGACGTTTAACAACGATAGGGGTACGTCCTTTATTGACGTTACCTTTGTCAGCAGAGGGCTAGTAGACAACAACAACTGGATGGTCCACGACGTCATGACGCTAAGCGACCACGTCCTGATCTCCTTCAGTCTCTCCCCGGAGGGCATGCCCAGGAGACGGCAGAGTAGAGCAGTCGGGAAAGCATGGGACACCAGGAAGATCGATGAGGCCATGCTGGCCTATCAGATCAATTCCCTGGAAATCCCAAATGGGGACAGTACCCACCACGCGGAACTCTTGGAGGCTTTCAGAAGGAAACGCCTAGAGTTCAAGCCTGGCATCGCGGCTGCCAAAGCGCGGTCGTTTAAGGAGCTGCAGGATGGCGTAGACAGCGATACCTGGGGCCTCGCCTACAAGCTTGTTACCAAAAAGCTAAGGAGGAGAGCGGCAACCCCATCCGACCCGGGGGTCCTGGCAAACATAGTAGGGGAGCTATTTCCAAAGCAGACCACACTATGGAGGCCAACAGATGCAGCCCCTGCCCCAGATTTCCCGTGCGTCACAGAACTTGAAGTCGCCGAGGCAGCCAAGCGCATCAAACCCAACAAAGCCCCTGGACTAGATGGTATTCCTGGAGCTGTTATAAAAGCAGTGGCGCTGGATAGACCTGATCTTCAGGGCCACCTTCCAGCAATGCCTTCTGGACGGAATCTTCCCAACAAGGTGGAAAAGCCAGAAGCTAGTCCTGTTGCCGAAAGGCAAGGGACCAGCACATGCTGCAAACAGCTACCGCCCTCTATGCCTACTGGATATAGTAGGAAAACTGTTCGAACGTATCCTGTATACCAGAATAGAGGCAATCACCGAGAGCATCAACGGCCTGGGAAGACATCAATATGGCTTCCGGAAAGGAAAGAGCACTCTGGACGCTCTTTCGGCCGTTTGTAACATCGCCAAGACCGCTATTTCTGGTGATAGATGGTTAGGGGGCAGGAGGGAATACTGCGCAATTGTGACTCTGGACGTAAGGAACGCTTTCAACACCGCCAGATGGCCCGTAATCCTCGCGGCCATGTACCGTATGGGGATCCCGGAGTACCTAAGGATAGTCGTTGGCAGCTACTTTAGGGACCGGGTCCTATGGTACGATACGGAAGATGGCCCAAAAAGATACCGAGTTTCGGCAGGTGTTCCCCAAGGATCGGTACTTGGACCAATCCTATGGAACTTTATGTACGATGGGATCTTGGGCATCAACAGGCCCGTAGGAGTAGAGCTGCATTGTTTTGCTGACGATGTGGCAATCACAGCTGTCTCGAAAACAATCGCAGGGTTGGAAGACAAATGCAACTCTACGATCGGTGCTGCCATCCGCTGGCTCGAGAAAGCCGGGCTAGCAATAGCGGCTCACAAGACCGAAGCAGTCCTACTAAGCAGCAGGAAAAAGGTGGAGAACATGCTGGTCTCCGTCAAGGGTACACAGGTGACCTCTCAAGAGTCCCTAAAGTACCTGGGGGTAATGATAGATCGCAGACTATCGTTCAAGGACCACGCGAGCCACGCCAGCAAGAAGGCAGCAGTCACAGCCTCTTCGTTGGCGAGGCTTATGCCCAACGTCGGAGGCCCAAGACACCCGGCCAGGAAACTGCTGGTGTCAGTAGCAAAGGCTTCGCTACTATACGCTGCACCAGCAATGCCACTGGCAGGGTCTCATACCTGAAAGGAGCTCGTTCGTTCCGAAGACGCGGCGCTAGCGCTGGCAGGCCTGCCGCCGATTGATCTGGAGATTAAGGCTCTCAGCCTAATGCGGAGTGGCGCTTCCAGGCAAGAGGCACACGAGTGGCTATGGCAAACGTCGCGACGGGGGAGGTGGACTTATCAGCTCATCCCAGAGATGACGGTTTGGGCAGAGTGCCAACACAAATGCTTGGACTACCACCTAACCCAGTTCCTCACGGACCATGGCTGCTTCCGGGCCTATCTACTCCGGTTCCGTCACGTAGAGTCAGCCCAATGCTTGTTCTGCGTCGACGGTGAAGAAACAGCAGAACATGTGCTAATGCACTGCTCCAGGTTCACGGCGGAGAGAGCAGCTAAAGACGCTGTCAGGTTCCCCGTTCAGCCCTAGTGGCTTGTTCGCGGCTATGCATTATCATTAATATGATGAAGCGTGTCCGATCAGACGAGATGGCCAACAGAGTGGATGTCTAAGCCCAAACTGGTGTCCTGGGTGACGGCGGGCGAAGAATTCATCCTCAGCGTCCCCGGCTCGTCGTAAAAGGCGACTAATGGGTGGAAGGAGGAGCTCCCATGGACTACACTGAAGGAAGGGAGTGCGACCTGGCCTCACATCCTGCTCACCGAAGTCATACCTTGACTGGCAGTCCCGGTGAGCGAGCAAGGACTGTAGAGCACGCGGAGGTTTTTTGTTTTAGTACGTAGGCATAATTCCAATAGGGCTTATGAATCGTGCATGCCACCTACGGACGGTAGGTGGTATCTTTAGAAGATTTTAATTTTCCTACCGTAAGTCAAATAATAAAAAAAAAAAAAAAAAAAAAAAAAACAGTGGCTCCACAAAATAGTTGCTAGTCGTTAGCAATGGCGGTCCACTCGAAGATGGCGGCAGCGTGCAGGCCGCACCGCTCGCACCGTCACCATTGTATGGCACCGACCCGACCCCGTTATGTAAGGCCTCTCCGTTAGATGTGGGTATTGGCTGGCCGCTCCAAAATGGCGGCCGCCCCGACGCTCCACTGTTGGCGCCAACTGCGCTTGGGCCAACTGCGATTGGCGCGCAATTGGCGGTGCTCACACTTTCCAGGGATCTAGTCTTCTCCAGCTCCCTCTCCAACGCTGCGATCCTCTCCATGAGTTCCAACACGAGGGGCTGGTTCACCTCCGGTACTGAACTCGCAGCTGTGACAGCAGTATTTCTAGGTTGGGAAGCTACTGTAGTCACCATAGTGGCCGGGCAAGGAATCGACGCCGCCGTGATGTTCACCCGCGTCCGAGTTCCTGCTCCACTACTGGCTGGCTGTTGACTCACTGTTGTTATAGGGGTGGCTTCCCCTCCGTTCAGCCGGGCACTCTTCCTGGGGGAATGCTGCATCTTTCCCAGCTCGTCTCTGACGCCTCGTGCCGCTGGCTGCGGCCACGGATGCTTGGCGCTCCTTGCGCCTTCTGACCGCTGGCTGCGGTCTCCACAAATGACGCTTCTTGCGTCTCCTTGTCGCTGGCTGCGACCCGTTCGTACCGGCGTTCGACGCTGGCTGCGTCCCTCTATGTCGCTGACTGCGACGCCACTGTCGCTGGCTTAAACGGCTACCCCACACATTGGTTCCCGAAAGAAGGGGCAGACTAATCCGTGGTAGTAGAACACGTTTTATTCTGGAAGAATTCAATGTTTCACAATTGCAACTAACTTAACGTATTAGCTCACCGCAGTGTGTCCTCCAACCCTTATACGACAATGAAAAGCTAAATTTTCCCGGCAATTTACAATGGCCAAAAACAATGTGCCCAGACACATATGGGCTTACAAATCCTTCCACATTCGGACTTCTCAAAAATACTAACTAGAGCCTATCGATAACAATATTCGATCCGCGACAGGGGGTATAATAATAACAGACAGAATTATAATAATTTTTTCCAAAGAAATAATTTTAATCAATACCAAGCATAAGAAACTGAACCCCAAATTCTTTTATAAACGGAAACAACTGGGACCGTAAGTCAACCAGTCCAGAGGGGTATGAGAATAAATAACATAGATAAAGATCATTTTTAGATCAAAACCCTACAGGAAAATTTCTCATATAACACGAATTGACAGATATACAAAAAAAAAACTAAAAATATTAATTGACACAGGAGCCACATCTTGCTATATCAAAAAGGGAATTTATGAAAATAAAAAAGAATTGCCAACTTACAAGAGAGTATCTACAGTTTATGGATACTCAATTATAAAATATTACCATAGAATATTACCCAAATGCCAAAACTACCAAAATGAAATCGAAGACCCAAAAAGAGTCAAAACGAAGATGGAACTCTAAAACATCGACTAGTTATTAAGTATAAAAAATTAAATGAAAACACAATACCACGGATAGATACCCGATGCAAAAGACGTCTGTATTATTATCGAATTTAGGAAAGTCAAAATATTTCTAAACAATTGATTTCAAATCAGGATTTCACTAAATCTTAAAAAAAGAGTAAGTTATTGAAAAAACAGCCTTTTCTAAAAACAATGAAAATTTGAATTCTTACGTATGCCATAATATATTAATATATTCAAATACAACTGAACAACATTATACCGATCTAATTCAAATTATTAATATTAATAGCTAATATTAAAAACTCTATTGAAAAATCTAAATTCTTTTTTTTTTAGAAATAGCATTTCTTGGTTATATGTTTCTCACAATGTACTTTTAAAAAAATTCTGAAAAAATTTCCACAATTATGAAGTATCCGATTCCACAAAACATTAGAGAGCATCGAAGTTTTTAGGCTTCACTGGATATTACCGAAAGTTTGTCCAAAAATATACTTAGGAGGAGACAATGGTAAAATTTCTAGCAGAATATCTACAAAAATAACAATACAGTTAGATGACCCAGCTGTAAAAGCCTTAAGCGATCTGAATGATAATTTAATAGCAAAAGTTGAATTAGTTCAACCAGATTATAACAAAAAATTGACTAGTATTGTTTGCCATAAATATGGAGTATATGATGTAATCGGTATAAAAATACAAACAGATCAATCTTTATCTTTTACAATCTCAGATAAAAACCCAATCGTAGAAATGAAAAGATGATATTCTCTCATAGAAGGTTTCACCACAAAAATAATATATAAACCGGGAACAACAAATATTGTAGCTGACCACGCCACAGTAATTATGACCGATAATGAACCAAGCTTCACGTGTGCTCAATTTAAATCCTTTGCAGACCCCACACACAGAACCTCGAACGGACAAGTTGAAATGAAAAGTTCAACATTAACAGAATTAGCTCGTTGACTATTCAGAAATAATTATTACATACGCAAAAGAATTAAGTCGGAGCATTCTATATATATATATATATAATTACAACTTCGCGGTTTGTTGGTTTATAAAAAAAAGTATTTTTATTGATCAAAAACTTAAGCGAATGTCGGAGACAAATTCACGTCTTACACAATTGAAGTATGAATAAAATCTAAATCTAATTTGCAAGCGAACGCTTAGCAAACCCTTGGCTGAGCTTATTTACTTCTTCATATTGAGCGTACATAGGCTCTCATTTATGTTTACGTTAATTAGGCGCTCTCTTGAGTGGATTGCGCATGGATATAGATCAGCCGAGTTTGAGCTACGTGGAAAGTTTTGACCCTTAAAGCTGTGTAAGCAGTTTTGACCCTCTGGTGGGAGTCGCGAATGCGGCTGCGGATGTTTATGTCTGTTGGATTGGGTGCCTTCTTGAGTGGATCACTCATGGGTACTGATCAGCCGAGAACTTGAGCTGCGTAAGCGGTTTTGACCCTTTGGTGGGAATAACTGATTCGGCAGCGGATGTTAATGTTTACATTAGGGTAGGCTGGATTTGTTATTGTCACCAGAATTTGGGTTCTTATTGGATACATGATTTTATGACTTATATCCTAAGGCATTCTATGATTTTGTGTATGGCTGTTCCTATGTGGTTATGTATGTGTGTGTGTGTGTAAGTATATGTGGTCTTATACTATGGCACATATGCTACTATATATATATTCTCTATAATAAAATTGAACACGAAAACATTTCGAAAATTCTAAACAAAATGTTAGAAACACATAATGGACCTGGCTAAGGTCGACTCCTTTCTGCGACCGCGTCGCATCATCAGCCGCATTGTCAGCTGTAGGCACCCATCTCCATTGGGAAACCTTCGACGACTCCAAAATCTCCGCCACTCGGTTGCCAACAAACTGCTTATACCGGCGGTGGGTGCTGCCGATCCATCTCAGCACCGTCTTAGAGTCCATCCATAACACCAGGTCCGTGATGACCACACTGTGCTCCTCCTTGACAGTGTTCATCAGCCTGGTTCCAAGAACTGCTGCCTGCAGCTCCAGCCGTGGGATCGTCATCGTTCTCATTGGGGCACACTTCGTCCTCGCACTCACGAAGCTCACCTGCACGTCGTCGTCCTCGTATGTGACCCTCCAATAGGCCACCGTTGCGAATGCTGCCTGACTAGCATCCACGAAGACGTGCAACTCTACGGCCCGGACTGCTCCACGCCCAAAATAATGGCGCGGACATCGGAACTGACCCACGGCGTCCATCTCTTTGCGCCAAATCGCAAAGGCTTTGTTTAGCTCCTCCGGTAGTGGTTCGTCCCACTGGATCTTCTGCCTCCAAATCTCTCGCAGCAGCAGCTTCGCTGTAACCATGAGGCAGCACAGGAATCCCAGGGGATCGAACGTTGACATTACCAGGCTCAAATATTCCCTCTTCGTAGGGACACGATCTCCACTCAGGACGCTGCTTGGCACTCGATGATACTCCACGTTAAATCTGAAGTCATCCGTTGCTACTTGCCAACGCATTCCAAGGATCTTCTCTTCTCTTCGAATCCAGCATCCTTGTGTATCTCCTTCACTCGGGTAGATACGCTGATAGCCTCGCTCTCTGTAGCGAAACTGTCCACATAGTCGTCTACATAATGGTAGTCGGTGATGGCCTTGACCGCTCTCGGATCCGAATCCCGATACTTCAGGGCATTAATAGTCTTCACGTAATGCGCAGCGCTCGGCGAGCAGGCTGCTCCAAACGTCATTACGTTCATCTCATAGACATCCGGATCTCGCTCGTCGTCGCCATCTCTCCAGAGGAATCGTTGGGAACATCTATCCTCGGGTCGGATCAGCACTTGGTGGAACATCTCCTTGATGTCACCGCAGACTCCGACGGCTCCCTCTCTGAAATGAAAGAGCACAGCTGGCAAAGGCTTATAGTGCTGAGGCCCTTTGTCCAGCACCGAGTTTAGCGAGGTTCCTTCAACTTTGGCTGCAGCATCAAACACAAGCCGTACCTTGCCGGGCTTGTTTGGGTTTTCGACACCAAAATGTGGCAAATACCATAGGCGATCGCTCCTTACCGCGACCTTTAGACACGTAATCCTTTATAATCTGAGCGTATTCCTGCGCCAACGGCTTGTTGCGCTTCATCTTCTTCTCGACTTTGACCAGCCTCCTGTACGCCATCTCATAGCTCGGTGGCAGCACAACGTGGTCGTCCTTCCAGAGTAATCCCGTCTGGTAGCGACGCCCCACTTTCACCGTGGTGTCTTCGACTATCCTTTGGGGCCGAACATCGTCGCTGTCTGCGACCGGCGGCGCGGTCTTCACTCCAAAGTTCTCCATGTCGAAATAGTCCTCCACCATCTTCTCCATCGCGTCATCCACTGACACGGCAAGTAGGCAGGACCTCGGTGACGGCGTGGTCGGTTGCCCACTTACAGGACCAAACACAACACAGCCCAGCTCGGTTGCGGCCGCATACGGTCCCTCTCGAGCGAACCGCCTCGTCCTAAGTGGCAACCCCAGATGTCCGCGATCCAGGCCGACGGCCTCCTTCGGCGTCAACGCAGCTCAAATTCCTCTGCATGGGCGCTCCCGCTTCACGCGGAGCTCCTCTCTCCAGGCTGTTGCTGGGAACGGCTGGCTGCCGGTTCCTCTCCTGGTCCCTGTGACCATCTCGAAGCGAAGGCCTCCTGGCCGGGGTGCGTCTGGAAACTGCTGGCTGCTGGTTCCCTTCGTGGCGTCTGAAGCCACCTCGCTGCAGCGGCCTTCGCTCCTCGTCCGCACCATGTAGCAGACGGTGATGCTCCCTTCGGCATCCATTAATCTGGCACTCACCTTGCGTATAGCAGGATCTAAACGTGTGCCCGCTTCGCAGGCAATTGAAGCAGAGCCGATGCCTCTTCACATTGCTCCACCTTTCCTGTGGCGAAGCTCCAATAAATTTTCTGCAGTTCAATATTTCATGCTGTCCTCCACAGATGGGACAACCTACATGCCGATTATCTTGTTGATCGCATTCATTATGGTCGACGCTGGCATGTAGAAGTTGACGCCTCGGCTACTTTCCCTCGACGTCCAAAACCGTGCACACCACGTTTGCGTACTCCTGTAGCCACGCGCTGAAGTGGACTACAGTGGGAAAGGGCGCAATCTTTGCAGCATGCCTGGCCCAGTCCACTCGCTTGCTCGTTGGCAGCTTAACCACAAGCTCTTCCATGAGGGTTGGGTTCCCCAGGTGCTGCTCCGCCTTCGCTGACTGCAAGAAGGCCGCGAGGTTACTCACTCGGGTTGCGAAGGGAATGATCTTCGCCAAATTGTGCTCCGAAATTGGCTGCACCTCTCGCACGTTATTGAGCTGGCTGCGTATAAGCTGCTCCGGTCGGCCGAACCTAAAGCGCAACTGCTCCATCACGGCGCTGACATTCCCTGGATGAATCAATAGCGCCTTCACTGCCTCGCGTGCTTCATCCTTCAGCGCCTTCAACAACCTCTGGTTGTTCTCCAGGTCCGTGCAGTTGTACGCTCGGGTCGTCTCC
Organism: Drosophila melanogaster; assembly: GCF_000001215.4. Classification (NCBI taxonomy): domain Eukaryota; kingdom Metazoa; phylum Arthropoda; class Insecta; order Diptera; family Drosophilidae; genus Drosophila; species Drosophila melanogaster. The sequence continues at coordinate 1,847,106 of NC_024512.1, read as the reverse complement.
ACGAACGCACAGCTGAAGATCGCACAGCTCCTCGGGCAGCCCTCCAAATATAGGCAAGTCCGGAAGCTTCCTTGGCCCATATGCTCCCTGGATTCCACTCGGCGTCATCGCGGCATAGGATCCGACAAGAGGCGATGCTGTTGCCGCATTGTGGATGCTCACGCCCGGTAGCACGAGTCCATGCGCTGGCTGCGCAGTGGCTGTTGCACACAGTGGCTTAATTTTAATTTTGATTCTGGTTACTGGGAGCGCACAAGTCTTTAAGAAAGGGGAAAAGGCACAAAGGTCGAGGACAGACCAAATATCATCCTCTCACCGTGCTGGTGCCTAAGCAGAGGCTCTGGTGTCCGAGTCGAGGCGGTACAAACCTCCATCCGTAAAAGCCAGGGGGAAATCCGTGGCCTACGTGGGAACCCCTTTCTAAGGCTGGTGCTTCGCCTAGGTAACCTTAGGCCATCCTTCAGTTGATGGACAGCGCAGTGGGGGCAGTCCCCCTGATCGGAACGACCCGTTCAGGAGGAGCCCCCGACTTTCGAGATCCCCCACCAGAGGAGTCGGTAACCCGACCCATGGTGACGGAATCTCGGTCCCGTCGGTGGCAAGGGGTGAGCACGCAGGCCCCCAGCCGCCGTTGACTACCGACTGCAGCGATGCTGTAGAGGTGGAGAACTTGGCTCCTACAGCATCTACGACCGCGACAAGTCAGAAGACGATAGACCACATCGCCGTGCCATCGCAAAAGACGGGAGGGAAGTCCCCAGCTGGTTCCCCTCATCGGTCTTCGGACCTGACCGCGGCTCTCCAGAATGAGGACCTGAGGGGCATACTTACCAGGATGAATGGCAAGATCAGCACCTTGCTATCCGCATTCGAGACCCAACGGCACGTGACACGAGAGACAAAGGGCATAGCTTCCGAACTCTCAGCCCTTAACAACAGGGCGTTAGAGCTGTACAAAGGTACTACTAGCGAGCACCGCTTGAAGAGCAGTGCTACCCAGACGGAGGTACAAAAGCCTACCAAAAAGGCTCCTCAAAATGCGCAGGTACCCAAGGTGCAAGTGCCAAAAGTCCAGGCGCCCAAGCCGAGCAACCCTACGTTGGGTGGCAACGGTGAAGAAAAGGCAACATCCATACCAAACGAGTCCAAACCAGGCAGCTACGCATCTGTCGCCAAGAATGCTAGCACGGGTGCAGAGTGGACCAAGGTGAAGCCTACGCGCCTGCGTAAAAAACCGGAGGCACTAATCGTAAAAAAGACAGGAGAGGCTTCGTACGCAGAGATGCTTCGGAAGCTAAGATCGGACCCGAGCCTTAGCGAACTGGGCAGCCACGTGCGAAAAATCCGGAGAACGCAGAAAGGTGAGCTGTTGCTCGAGGGAGAGGGGAAAGCTTCGGAAAGCGTTCCCAAGTTTAAGAGCGACCTGGAAGCGGCGCTCAATGACTTGGCCTCTGTGCGCACAGGAGCGCAAAGAATAGCTCTATCTTGCAGCGGATTGGACGAGGCTACGACAGCAGAGGAGCTCCACAGCTGCTTGGTCGCCCAATTCCAGGGCCTGCAGATAAATCCTGAAGATATCAGGGGCCTTCGCAGAATGCGGGATGGCACGCAAATAGCCTCAGTGCTGCTGAACGCGAACGTTGCGATACCAGTCCTTAAACAGGGCACCATAACCGTTGGATGGTCAAGATGTCGTATCACCCAGGACGTCCGACCCACGAGATGCTACAGGTGTCTCGGCTATGGGCATCGATCAGCAACCTGCAAGAACACTGACAGGGCAGACTGCTGTCTTAGATGCGGTGAGCGTGGGCACAAGGCAAAGGGGTGCGTTGCAGCACCAAAATGCCTGATCTGCAGCAGCGAGGTGGACAGAAACCACTCGACGGGTAGCTTTGCGTGCCCGATCTACAGAGCGACCCTAAAAGAAGCCAAGAGCCACCTTAATGCACACTCATATTAGCGTAGTACAGCTCAATGTCAATCATTGCGCAGCAGCTCAGAGCCTCCTGGCCCAGACTGCGGTTGAGCGCAATGTAGACATCATGCTCCTAAGCGAACCGTACGTCTCTGGTAGTGGACAATCGTCCATGATCCTTGACGAGACAGGTAAATCAGCTATCAAATGCTGCAGCTCTCTCCACGTCCAGGAACTGGCTGCTTTATCTATGCGGGGTATCGCTTATGCGAAGTTAAAACACGTGCACATGTACAGCTGCTACGCTCCGCCGAGCGACAACCCCAATCAGTTCGAGGAGTTTCTGGAGGCGCTCGTGGAACATGCGAGAGGGCGAAGCCCGAAGGTCATTGCCGGCGACTTTAATGCCTGGGCAGTGGAATGGGGCAGCAGGACATCCAACACCAGAGGCCGAGCTGTGATTGACGCCATGGGAATGCTGGACCTTATACTGCTGAACGACGGACGGAAGCCGACGTTTAACAACGATAGGGGTACGTCCTTTATTGACGTTACCTTTGTCAGCAGAGGGCTAGTAGACAACAACAACTGGATGGTCCACGACGTCATGACGCTAAGCGACCACGTCCTGATCTCCTTCAGTCTCTCCCCGGAGGGCATGCCCAGGAGACGGCAGAGTAGAGCAGTCGGGAAAGCATGGGACACCAGGAAGATCGATGAGGCCATGCTGGCCTATCAGATCAATTCCCTGGAAATCCCAAATGGGGACAGTACCCACCACGCGGAACTCTTGGAGGCTTTCAGAAGGAAACGCCTAGAGTTCAAGCCTGGCATCGCGGCTGCCAAAGCGCGGTCGTTTAAGGAGCTGCAGGATGGCGTAGACAGCGATACCTGGGGCCTCGCCTACAAGCTTGTTACCAAAAAGCTAAGGAGGAGAGCGGCAACCCCATCCGACCCGGGGGTCCTGGCAAACATAGTAGGGGAGCTATTTCCAAAGCAGACCACACTATGGAGGCCAACAGATGCAGCCCCTGCCCCAGATTTCCCGTGCGTCACAGAACTTGAAGTCGCCGAGGCAGCCAAGCGCATCAAACCCAACAAAGCCCCTGGACTAGATGGTATTCCTGGAGCTGTTATAAAAGCAGTGGCGCTGGATAGACCTGATCTTCAGGGCCACCTTCCAGCAATGCCTTCTGGACGGAATCTTCCCAACAAGGTGGAAAAGCCAGAAGCTAGTCCTGTTGCCGAAAGGCAAGGGACCAGCACATGCTGCAAACAGCTACCGCCCTCTATGCCTACTGGATATAGTAGGAAAACTGTTCGAACGTATCCTGTATACCAGAATAGAGGCAATCACCGAGAGCATCAACGGCCTGGGAAGACATCAATATGGCTTCCGGAAAGGAAAGAGCACTCTGGGCGCTCTTTCGGCCGTTTGTAACATCGCCAAGACCGCTATTTCTGGTGATAGATGGTTAGGGGGCAGGAGGGAATACTGCGCAATTGTGACTCTGGACGTAAGGAACGCTTTCAACACCGCCAGATGGCCCGTAATCCTCGCGGCCATGTACCGTATGGGGATCCCGGAGTACCTAAGGATAGTCGTTGGCAGCTACTTTAGGGACCGGGTCCTATGGTACGATACGGAAGATGGCCCAAAAAGATACCGAGTTTCGGCAGGTGTTCCCCAAGGATCGGTACTTGGACCAATCCTATGGAACTTTATGTACGATGGGATCTTGGGCATCAACAGGCCCGTAGGAGTAGAGCTGCATTGTTTTGCTGACGATGTGGCAATCACAGCTGTCTCGAAAACAATCGCAGGGTTGGAAGACAAATGCAACTCTACGATCGGTGCTGCCATCCGCTGGCTCGAGAAAGCCGGGCTAGCAATAGCGGCTCACAAGACCGAAGCAGTCCTACTAAGCAGCAGGAAAAAGGTGGAGAACATGCTGGTCTCCGTCAAGGGTACACAGGTGACCTCTCAAGAGTCCCTAAAGTACCTGGGGGTAATGATAGATCGCAGACTATCGTTCAAGGACCACGCGAGCCACGCCAGCAAGAAGGCAGCAGTCACAGCCTCTTCGTTGGCGAGGCTTATGCCCAACGTCGGAGGCCCAAGACACCCGGCCAGGAAACTGCTGGTGTCAGTAGCAAAGGCTTCGCTACTATACGCTGCACCAGCAATGCCACTGGCAGGGTCTCATACCTGAAAGGAGCTCGTTCGGTGCTACGGTCAATGTCCCTGAGGCTCATTAGAGGTTTCAGGACCATATCCGAAGACGCGGCGCTAGCGCTGGCAGGCCTGCCGCCGATTGATCTGGAGATTAAGGCTCTCAGCCTAATGCGGAGTGGCGCTTCCAGGCAAGAGGCACACGAGTGGCTATGGCAAACGTCACGACGGGGGAGGTGGACTTATCAGCTCATCCCAGAGATGACGGTTTGGGCGACTAATGGGTGGAAGGAGGAGCTCCCATGGACTACACTGAAGGAAGGGAGTGCGACCTGGCCTCACATCCTGCTCACCGAAGTCATACCTTGACTGGCAGTCCCGGTGAGCGACCAAGGACTGTAGAGCACGCGGAGGTTTTTTGTTTTAGTACGTAGGCATAATTCCAATAGGGCTTATGAATCGTGCATGCCACCTACGGACGGTAGGTGGTATCTTTAGAAGATTTTAATTTTCCTACCGTAAGTCAAATAATAAAAAAAAAAAAAAAAAAAAAAAAAACAGTGGCTCCACAAAATAGTTGCTAGTCGTTAGCAATGGCGGTCCACTCGAAGATGGCAGCAGCGTGCAGGCCGCACCGCTCGCACCGTCACCATTGTATGGCACCGACCCGACCCCGTTATGTAAGGCCTCTCCGTTAGATGTGGGTATTGGCTGGCCGCTCCAAAATGGCGGCCGCCCCGACGCTCCACTGTTGGCGCCAACTGCGCTTGGGCCAACTGCGATTGGCGCGCAATTGGCGGTGCTCACACTTTCCAGGGATCTAGTCTTCTCCAGCTCCCTCTCCAACGCTGCGATCCTCTCCATGAGTTCCAACACGAGGGGCTGGTTCACCTCCGGTACTGAACTCGCAGCTGTGACAGCAGTATTTCTAGGTTGGGAAGCTACTGTAGTCACCATAGTGGCCGGGCAAGGAATCGACGCCGCCGTGATGTTCACCCGCGTCCGAGTTCCTGCTCCACTACTGGCTGGCTGTTGACTCACTGTTGTTATAGGGGTGGCTTCCCCTCCGTTCAGCCGGGCACTCTTCCTGGGGGAATGCTGCATCTTTCCCAGCTCGTCTCTGACGCCTCGTGCCGCTGGCTGCGGCCACGGATGCTTGGCGCTCCTTGCGCCTTCTGACCGCTGGCTGCGGTCTCCACAAATGACGCTTCTTGCGTCTCCTTGTCGCTGGCTGCGACCCGTTCGTACCGGCGTTCGACGCTGGCTGCGTCCCTCTATGTCGCTGACTGCGACGCCACTGTCGCTGGCTTAAACGGCTACCCCACACATTGGTTCCCGAAAGAAGGGGCAGACTAATCCGTGGTAGTAGAACACGTTTTATTCTGGAAGAATTCAATGTTTCACAATTGCAACTAACTTAACGTATTAGCTCACCGCAGTGTGTCCTCCAACCCTTATACGACAATGAAAAGCTAAATTTTCCCGGCAATTTACAATGGCCAAAAACAATGTGCCCAGACACATATGGGCTTACAAATCCTTCCACATTCGGACTTCTCAAAAATACTAACTAGAGCCTATCGATAACAATATTCGATCCGCGACAGGGGGTATAATAATAACAGACAGAATTATAATAATTTTTTCCAAAGAAATAATTTTAATCAATACCAAGCATAAGAAACTGAACCCCAAATTCTTTTATAAACGGAAACAACTGGGACCGTAAGTCAACCAGTCCAGAGGGGTATGAGAATAAATAACATAGATAAAGATCATTTTTAGATCAAAACCCTACAGGAAAATTTCTCATATAACACGAATAGACAGATATACAAAAAAAAAACTAAAAATATTAATTGACACAGGAGCCACATCTTGCTATATCAAAAAGGGAATTTATGAAAATAAAAAAGAATTGCCAACTTACAAGAGAGTATCTACAGTTTATGGATACTCAATTATAAAATATTACCATAGAATATTACCCAAATGCCAAAACTACCAAAATGAAATCGAAGACCCAAAAAGAGTCAAAACGAAGATGGAACTCTAAAACATCGACTAGTTATTAAGTATAAAAAATTAAATGAAAACACAATACCACGGATAGATACCCGATGCAAAAGACGTCTGTATTATTATCGAATTTAGGAAAGTCAAAATATTTCTAAACAATTGATTTCAAATCAGGATTTCACTAAATCTTATCTTTTACAATCTCAGATAAAAACCCAATCGTAGAAATGAAAAGATGATATTCTCTCATAGAAGGTTTCACCACAAAAATAATATATAAACCGGGAACAACAAATATTGTAGCTGACCACGCCACAGTAATTATGACCGATAATGAACCAAGCTTCACGTGTGCTCAATTTAAATCCTTTGCAGACCCCACACACAGAACCTCGAACGGACAAGTTGAAATGAAAAGTTCAACATTAACAGAATTAGCTCGTTGACTATTCAGAAATAATTATTACATACGCAAAAGAATTAAGTCGGAGCATTCTATATATATATATATATAATTACAACTTCGCGGTTTGTTGGTTTATAAAAAAAAGTATTTTTATTGATCAAAAACTTAAGCGAATGTCGGAGACAAATTCACGTCTTACACAATTGAAGTATGAATAAAATCTAAATCTAATTTGCAAGCGAACGCTTAGCAAACCCTTGGCTGAGCTTATTTACTTCTTCATATTGAGCGTACATAGGCTCTCATTTATGTTTACGTTAATTAGGCGCTCTCTTGAGTGGATTGCGCATGGATATAGATCAGCCGAGTTTGAGCTACGTGGAAAGTTTTGACCCTTAAAGCTGTGTAAGCAGTTTTGACCCTCTGGTGGGAGTCGCGAATGCGGCTGCGGATGTTTATGTCTGTTGGATTGGGTGCCTTCTTGAGTGGATCACTCATGGGTACTGATCAGCCGAGAACTTGAGCTGCGTAAGCGGTTTTGACCCTTTGGTGGGAATAACTGATTCGGCAGCGGATGTTAATGTTTACATTAGGGTAGGCTGGATTTGTTATTGTCACCAGAATTTGGGTTCTTATTGGATACATGATTTTATGACTTATATCCTAAGGCATTCTATGATTTTGTATATGGCTGTTCCTATGTGGTTATGTATGTGTGTGTGTGTGTAAGTATATGTGGTCTTATACTATGGCACATATGCTACTATATATATATTCTCTATAATAAAATTGAACACGAAAACATTTCGAAAATTCTAAACAAAATGTTAGAAACACATAATGGAGATCGTAAGGTAAAAGAATATAAAGTGGTTTATGAAAAAAAAAAACAAGTAGAAAGAAATAAACTACAAACAAGACATAAGAAACAGGTTGTTTCTTTCTAGTAGAAACAGAATCATTCACAAAGACAATATTAAGTTTTAACAAATATTATATTTATTTTATAATTACAGAAAATGCATTTCTTATTACTTCTAACACCATATGTAATGATAGCCACTTCAGAAATAATTGATTACTGCGATCACGAATTTTTCCTGTTCAAAGACAAAAAGGATGTTCTTAGATATAATTTATATGCCGACTTATTCCACGTACCTATTTAAAGTTTTTTTTTTTTTAGAAGAAATAATCGATCTACAATCATGATACATAAAAAGGATCAAATGAAAGGTCACAATGGGAAATTACTGACGAACTATAATTAATTGAATTAATTTTGTCCCAGCTGAGTTAGGCACTGTTAGAAAATGGTTAGCTGGAACTGCGGATCACGATCACATAATAAATTGAACGACTTAATTGAAAATAAGAACCAACAATTTATTATCAATTCCAAATTGTTTAATGAGATATAATCTCTTTCCGATCACTTTAAAAACATTTTTATTGATCAAGAATTGCCGTTAAGAAAACATCGTTTACGTTGCAGTGTGGTCCAGAATTCGATTTTTATGGCATTAAGTCTAAAAACTGAGCTACAGACTTGAAACTGTGTACATTTTGTTGTTAAATCACAAATAGTTTGCACACAAAATTTGGAGTCAGAATCAGAATGTGAATCCAATATTTTGTCTGTTGGATCAGGTTTAAAATTAGAGTGTAAAGACCAAAAGAACTATTACTTACTGTTAATTATTTCTTTATCCAGATATGCCGATTAAATCAATCTATAATTTGTATGGGTATGACAAAAGTTACAAATAAAGATTCATCTGAAATTGGTATTCCAAGTGCTTCAGTTTAAAATTTCTGATTGTAAGCACTATGACCAGTTGTCCCATCAAATCCGAAGCTGCATATTAATTAATCTTTGCGCTGTGTGATCCAAGAGATTTTGTAATAGCACTTGAGAAGTGTTTTCCATTACTTCTACACCCTCTGGTCGGCAATGTAATTTTGCTTCGATCTTTATAGGTGTCCCACTTGCAACGTGGGCAACGTCCCACTTGCATTCTTTTCAAGCAGAAACAGTTGCTGCATGAATCAAAAGACTTGTGTCGTGATCACTTTCACTTGATAGATTGGATGCCAGTTTCCTTTTTAATCTTTCTCCTGCATTTTGGTAAGATAACTTTCGGCGAGCAAAAATGGGCAAAAGATGTTACTTTACCGTCAAGGACAATAGTTAAAGGTACAAAATGACGTTTTTAACTTTCGTCAGAAATTTTCATATAATTAGTTATACTCCACAAAACACAGGGGACAAGTTAGAATTTTCTGTTAAAATACACATAAATTGAATATTACACAACACAAGAACAGTATAACTACACATATATTAACTACATACGTTAAAAACAACATACCTTGCCCTTTATTTTGCATATTTTACTATAATTTATGGCTGCGTACCACGTGCAAAAGTAAGTGAATTACTTCACCTTTAAAAGCTGATAAAACGATTTAGTGAAGCTTTCGGTCAATTTTGTTTTTGGTTTTTATTTATATGATCAATTTCCTATTAGACTTTATGCCAAAAATAAACGAATTCTGGACCATAGTGCACTGGCAAAAATTGATGTATTTAACACAAACATGTTAAATAATGAAGACATTAAAGAAATATTAAATATTATTTTAATATCTCCGAATTAAAAAATGTACTATACTAAAAAACTATAAAGAACTCTTAATTATGTATATAAAATACCCTGTAATAAAAAATAGATGCGAAATTTATTACGACAGATCAATTTAAAACAAAGGTTGGAAAGATACTAAAAAGTAATAAGATCGCAATATGCGAAAATACTTTTTATGAAATATGTAACTTTAAGAACGAACTTTTTAAAAACTATATTATTATAAGTAATACAAAAATTTTTTATGCCCGCTTAAAAATGGAGAGAAACCAGTTTGCACTAAAATACCAGGAAAAATTAATAATATAGATATCATTCAAGACTCATTGGTCAACCATTCAATTCTTATCTATGAAAATAACATTGTAAACAATTGTAAACAACTACAATAAATAATCTCTCATTCACCAAATTAGAAAACAAAATACTTGAGTGCATAACACTATCAACATTAAGATTCTGGAAATATCAGATTATAAAAATCCAAAAATTTAGAACTTACTCTTGACAACATTAATATTTTGAGACCATTTATTGAAATTTACAATAAGAAAATATAAATTTCATTAATCTTATTAATTTTAATCATCTTGTATTTGATTACTACATTAATAATATATATATAGTGACGTATTTGGGTGGTGGTCAAAGAAAACAGTAATGCACTTTAGATCCATAATGTATCCCAGCCGCGCAGCATCAGTTTCTAATAAAGAATTCTGTGGCAGCCGCACTCAGCCGTTCCTGTAAACATCCTAAAGCCTGACCTAAGAAGATTTGACTGCTCTCTTTAAACCTTTTCCTAATCTTAAGAACCCAAGAGCGAGGCTCTCCCGAAATAGAAACATTGTTCAAATACTGAGGCTTAGCCTCAATCCAATTTGCATTTGGTTTTTAGTCTTAAGCTGATATCTGAAAAAAAAAAAAATTCAACAAAACCCTTAGTTAAATAATTCTTCTCGGCGTTGTCCTTACTCAACTGACGGGACATATACGCCCCAATACAACATACACTACTCCGGAGGTACCCAACAGATACCAGATAAGAATAAGATTGTTATATGATCCTCGAGAATGGAAAAAACCCCAATTCTAGATAAGTCACCCACTGGTAGACTAATTTAAACTATTCCTTGCTTAAGCCCTCACCCCATCGTCACGTTCCCACGTTCAATGCTCGGACCCGCAATCCCAAAAAACAAAAGTATCGATTTCAATAAACAAATTATAAGAATCTAAGAGCTTGTATCCAAGAGCAAATGCACTTGAATCCAAGAGAAACGCAAAGCCTTTTCTCTTCACGATCCTAATCCTAAAGTCTAAAGTCCATACTAGAAAAGCTCGATACCGAGGCTTGAACGTCAATCAAATCAGAATAATTAGAAGAGTTCAGCTTGAAACCTAATTGTAAAAGGTCGGTGTTCTTCTCAACTAAAAAGTTTTGTAATCATTTAGTGAAATAAAAATTATATTTTTTCACTTATAAATATTGCAAGAATTTAATTGGCGCAGTCGGTAGGATCCAATAAAATAAAAGAGTCCTTTTAGTACGGTACTGATCAACTGAAGGATATGCTATACGACTAGCTATCCAAGATCAGCGAATTAAAATAGTGATTCGAAAATATATTAGAGATCCGCAAAAGAATCTATGTGAAAGTAGTATTCAAACAAAAATTAATTTAAATTTTTTAATTCCGAAACTTAAAACCAAGTTTAAAGAAAACTTAAAACCAAGTTTAAAGAAAACTTAAAACCAAGTTTAAAGAAAACTTAAAACCAAGTTTAAAGAAAATTTAAAAGCAAGTTTAAAGAAAACTTTAAACCAAGTTTAAAGCAAACTTAAAACCAAAATAAACTCCAGAAAACAAAAGACAAAAGGCAGTCCCACAACTCTCAGAAACACATCTAAACCAACTACTAAACCAAATCAAAGAATTAAATTACTACGATGGCGCACCTGGCAAATTATCTGGATTCGTCAACCAAGTGGAACAATTGCTCAGTTTATACCCAACACAGGAAGCCAGACAGACACACGTCATATATGGAGCAGTGAAGCGGTTATTAGTGGATTCAGCCTTAGAAGTCGTAACCCAGGAAAAAGCTAACACATGGCTGGACATGAAGACTATGGTCAAAGACCATAGACCTCATGTAACACTCATTAGACAATTAGAAGACACATCATACCCAGGAAGTATCTGTAAGTTTATAGAAAAACTAGAAACACAATACTGGATTATGTTCGATAAGTTAGAATTAGAAAGTGACCCTGTTGATAAATCGAATTATACCGAAATGTTAAACAAAACCGTTAAATCAGTAATAGATCGAAAACTGCCAGATAGAATTTATATGTCAACCCCCTTAACTTCCAACCTTCAGCATCAAATAATATTAACAGACAAGGGCCAATAAAAAGACAACGCGAGAGTCAGAGTGACCACAGCAGGATGTAAATTTTCATCAAGCTGCATCGGACACTCAAATGATAGAGAAGGACACACAAGTCCCTATGTAAAAATAATTCACCATAATAAAAATTATAAGGGAATGATCGATACAGGATCATCAATTAACATCATAAGAGCAAATTTTAAGAATTTAGAAGAAAAGAAAGAAAACCTAACAGTATACACTATTTAGGGAACAATAAAACTAAAGAAAAGTATAATAATAAAACCTACTTCAGTATGTCCGTCTGCTCAAAAATTCTACATTCACAAATTTTCTGATAACTATGATTTCTTGTTAGGTCGAAAGTATCTAAAAGATACAAAAGCTAAAAAAGATTATGCAAACGAAACAGTAACACTAGGCTCAAAAGTATTTAAGTTTCTCTATGAAGAAAAAAAAGGGCTAGACCGCATCCAAATGCCTTGACCCACAACAAAATAATGATTCCGCTCTAGTGGACATAATCCGACATTAAGACCGCACCTTAAACCAAAGCATCAACAGCAGACAAAGGAGACTGCATTACCCAAATGCCTCATTTCAAATGTTGTTAAAGACACAGTGGACAATGATGTAACACATCTCGATCTCATGTCCGTTGACAACGATATAGTCATCTTCGCGATTAACAATGAGTTACGTGAATGTAACGAGTTTAGACTCGAACACTTAAATGTAGAGGAAGTTGAATGTTTAAAGAAGGTCCTATACGAATATAGAGACATTCAGTACAATGAGGGCGGAAATTCGACCTTCACCAGTACTATTAAACATGTCATCTAAACTCAACACGAAGACCCAGTATACCGTAAACCCTACAAGTACCCTCAAAGTGTTGACCAAGAAGTCAACAAACAAATTAAAAAAATGATAGAACAAGGGATTGTTCGCAAATCGAAGTCTCTTATTGTTCTCCTATTTGGGTGGTCCCCAAAAAGGCAGGCGCCTCTGTGAAACAAAAATTCGGGTTGGTAGTCGATTACAGGAATCTAAATGAGAACTGTTAACGACAAATTTCCCATTCCCCGAATGGATGAGATATTGGACAAATTAGGTAGATGCCTATACTTTACAACTATAGATCTAGCTAAGGGATTTCACCAAATCCAGATGGATGAAAATTCTATTGCAAAAACAGCTTTTTCAACTAAGCATGGGCATTGTGCCTTTTGAGTTAAAAAACGCTCCAGCTACTTTTCAGAGATGCATGAATAATCTTCTGGAAGATTTAATCTGCAAAGGTTGTTTAGTCTATTTAGACGATATTATTGTTTTTTCCACTTCATTGGAAGAACACATTTTATCCCTAAAGAAAGTCTTTAAAAAACTGAGAGACGCTAATTTAAAGTTGCAACTAGATAAATGTGAATTCATGAAGAAAGAAACTGAATTCCTAGGACACAATGGCATCAAACCAAATCCAATTAAAACTAAAGCAATTACTAATTTTCCATTACCCAAGACACCAAAGCAAATAAAATCACTTTTGGGATTATGTGGGTTCTAACGCAAGTTTATTCCTAACTTTGCCAAAATAGTTAAACCTATGACCCTCAAATTAATAAAAGGTGCCATAATAGACACCAAATGTAAAGAATACATCGAATCATTTGAAAGATTAAAAGTTTTGATAACTTCAGACCCGATATTAATCTATCCTGATTTTTCAAAACCTTTTTCTCTGACAACTGATGGCAGCAGTGTTATCACAGAATCACAAGCCAGTTTGTTATACCAGTAGAATGCTAAACGAACATGAAATCAACTATGCTACGATTGAAAAAGAACTGTTAGCTATAGTTTGGGCTACAAATTATTCCAGGTCATACCTATTTGGCAGGCCATTTGAAATATTAAGTGATCACAAGCCACTGGTATGGCTTAATGGAAAATAGAACTCAATGAATTTGATTATAGAATCAAAAATCTTCCAGGCAAAGAAAATCATGTTGCGGATGCTCTTTCCCGCACGAAAATAGAAGAAGTTATGGTTGGCGAGGTCGCAAACAGCGTAAACGCAACTGTACACAGTGATAGTGAAGATAATCTAAATTACATATCTATAACAGAAAGACCAATAAATTTCTTCTCTAGACAAATAGAGATAGAAAAAGGCGACAATTATGCAAGTGTAAGACATTTCTTTCAAAAATTAAAGATTAAAATAATCTATAAAGAAATGACACATGAACTCGCCAAAAACCTCATTAAGGAATATGTGTATACCAAAAAGAGTGCAATTTATTTCCCTAATGACGAAGATTTTCTGATCTTCCAGAGAGCGTTTACCGAAATTATAAGCCCTAACAATTTCACAAAACTAACGTATGCAGAATTCAAAGATTTAATCTTAAAGAAACATAAGGAACTTTTACATCCGGGTGTAGAAAAAACAATTTATTTAAAGAAGAATATTACTATCCTGATAGTTTAAAGCTTATTCAAAACATTATCAATGAATGTGAAATTTGTAATCTGGCAAAAACAGAACATCGAGACACGAAACTGACATATGAAACAACACCGAAAATATTTAACACAAGAGAAAAATACGTGATAGATTTTTATCTCACAGGAAACCAGATCTTCTTATCTTGCATTGATATCTATTCGAAATTTGCATCAATAGTTGAAGTAAAAAGTAAAGATTGGCTAGAAGCAAAAAGAATAAAATATTCAATGATATGAGAACACCACAAGAAATTAAAGGAGACAAAGACTCAGCTTTTATGTGTATAGCCTTACAAAACTGGTTAAGATCTGAAGAAGTAAAAATTTATATAACGACCAGCAAAAATGGTATATCAGATATAGAAAGATTTCACAAGACCGAAAACGAAAAAATAAGAATCATTGGTAGCGAGGAAAATATTGAAGACAGGTGCACAAAATTCGAAACAATTCTATACATATATAATCATAAAACTAAACATAATAGTACCAAAAGATTTCCAGCAGTCATTTTTCTATATGCAGGCAGCCCAGACTTTAACGTACAACAAAATAAAATCGATAAGATAGAATACCTCAATAGGAATAGGCACGATTTTGAAGTTGATATAAAATATAGACAGGCCCCACTTGTAAAAGGTAAAATAACCAATCCATTCAAAAAGACAGGAAGGATTGAACAAGTAGATGATAAACATTTTCAAGAAACAAACCTTGGTAGGAAAATCGTCCACAATAATTTAATAAGAGCAAATAATTCCAGACCAACCAAATAAACACAAAGCACACAACCTACTTCTAATAATGGTCAGCTGCATACTATCACTTATCACCATGGTCAAATGCAACGATATAGAAGTAAATACAATAAACAATGGAGATTCCAACCAGCTATAAATACCATTATTTAAGCATAAAACATAACAAAGACAATGCTCATGTTCGAAAATATAGTAACTGAAGCAAACAACTATTCCAATGTCGATAAATTAACACGAGAAATAAATGGGTTAAGAATTATAAGTCAAAGTTAAAGAGGTATTTTAAACGTAGTAGGAAAAGCATACAAATACTTGTTCGGAACATTAGATGAAGACGACAGAGAAGAGTTAGATGAAAAAAAAAAACAACATGTCAGAAGACAACACGATTATAGATGTAATCAATAGTGGTATAGATATAATTAAAAAGCTCAAATTTGATAAAGAACAACACCAACAAATTGCAGTACTAATATTTAATCTACAGCAATTTACAGAATATATAGAAGACATAGAATTAGGTATGCAATTAACCAGACTACGAATTTTCAATCCGAAGTTACTAAAGCACGACTATTTAAAAAACGTAAATTCGGAAAAAATGCTAAAGATAAAAACGTCAACTTGGCTTAAAACAGACACGAACGAAATTTTGATTATTTCCCAAGTTCCTAGCGAGGTCACTAAAGTTCCAATATTGAAAATTGTTCCGTACCCAGATGAGCATAAATATTCGATAAGTTCTACATATTCGATAACCAAGTATTCCATAAAGATACCAATAGGGTAATATTCGACAAATGTATTATGGGAATCAACAAACAAGAGCAAACTCAATAAATTATATAGAACCAAATATACTGTTAACATGGAATATTCCTGAAACAGCTGTTAACGAAGACTGTATAAACAATAAAATATTAATATCAGGAAACAACATCATTAAAATTAAAAATTGTACCATGCAAATAGATGAATTTCTAATCTCTAATAATCTAGCAGACTTTACACAAACAATTTATATCACCAACAATGTAACACGTCTAGAACCAATAAATCACTTACAAACGAGAGAAATGATAGAATCCCATCCCATCCCAACACTATAACTTTTTCCAAATTATATGCATTACAACGTTCGTCATAATGATAATTAGTTTGACTCTGTATGTAGCATATATGTTTAAAAATATACCTAAGAAAATTATTATCAAATATCGTACGCAAAAAGAACACCCGCACCTTGAATATAATGTTAATGAAAATATTCAACAAGGAAATAATATTACCTTATACCCAAATTTAACGACCTGAAGACAGGCCAAATTCAAAAGTTGTGACAAGGAGGACATATCCATAAGTCCCTACATACACTTACAACATATACACCCCAATACAACATACACTATACTAATACACTTACAACATATACACCCCACTACAACATACACTACTGCGGATGTACCCAACAGATACCAGGTAAGAATAAGATTGTTATATGATCCTCGAGAATGGAAAAAACCCCAATTCTAGATAAGTCACCCACTGGTAGACTAAACATCCGTCCCCTAATTTAAACAATTACTTGCTTAAGCCCTCACCCCATCGTCACGTTCCCACGTTCAAAGCTCGGACCCGCAATTCCGAAAAACAAAAGAGCACTTGTATCTCAACTAAAAAGTTTTGTAATCATTTAGTGAAATAAAGGATCCAATTAAATAAGAGTCCTTTTAGTACGGTACTGATCAACTGAAGGATATGCTATACGACTAGCTATCCAAGATAAACGAATTAAAATAGTGATTTGAAAATATTTAAGAGATCCGCAAAAGAATCTACGTGAAAGTAGTATTCAAAATAAAATCCCGTTCGGTCGGAAACAAAAATTAATTTAAATTTTTTAATTCCGAACCTTAAAACCAAGTTTAAAGCAAACTTAAAACCAAGTTTGAAGAAAACTTAAAACCAAGTTTAAAGCAAACTTAAAACCAAAATAAACTCCAGAAAAAATATTACAATAATAGAAATCACAACTACAGTAATTATTATCCTAGCACGAATCAGAATCATAATACACAACCACCTCAAAATTCGACTCAGCCTATGACAAATCAAAACCAGTATTAACCGCGTTTTGTACCAAATAATCAAAGAGTGAATTATTATGCATTCAGACGAGACTTAACGCAAGCTTAACAGAACAACTCACTTAACAACCCCCTTAACTTCCAACCTTCGACATCAAATAATATTAACAGACAAGGGCCAATAAAAAGACAACGCGAGAGTCAGAGTGACCAAAGCAGGATGGATGTAAATTTTCATCAAGCTGCCTCGGACACTCAAATGATAGATAAGGAAAAACTAGTCCCTATGTAAAAATAATTCACCATAATAAAAATTATAAGGGAATGATCGATACAGGATCATCAATCAACGTCATAAGAAAAAATTTTGAGAATTTAGAAGAAAAGGAAGAAAACCTAACAGTATACACTATTAAGGGACCAATAAAACTAAAGAAAAGTATAATAATAAAGCGCACTTCAGTATGTCCGTCTGCTCAAAAATTCTACATTCACAAATTTTCTGATAACTATGATTTCTTGTTAGGTCGAAAGTATCTAGAAGATACAAAAGCTAAAAAAGATTATGCCAACGAAACAGTAACACTAGGCTCAAAAGTATTTAAGTTTCTCTATGAAGAAAAAAAGGGCTAGACCGCATCCAAATGCCTTGACCCACAACAAAATAATGATTCCGCTCTAGTGGACATAATCCGACATTAAGAACGCACCTTAAACCAAAGCATCAACAGCAGACGAAGGAGACTGCATTACCCAAATGCCTCATTTCAAATGTTGTTAAAGACACAGTGGACAATGATGTAACACATCCCGATCTCATGTCCGTTGACAACGATATAGTCATCTTCGCGATTAACAATGAGTTACGTGAATGTAACGAGTTTAGACTCGAACACTTAAATGTAGAAGAAGTTGAATGATTAAAGAAGGTCCTATACGAATATAGAGACATTCAGTACAATGAGGGCGGAAATTTGACCTTCACCAGTACTATAAAACATGTCATCTAAACTCAACACGAAGACCCAGTATACCGTAAACCCTACAAGTACCCTCAAAGCGTTGACCAAGAAGTCAACAAACAAATTAAAAAAATGATAGAACAAGGGATTGTTCGCAAATCGAAGTCTCTTATTGTTCTCCTATTTGGGTGGTCCCCAAGAAGGCAGGCGCCTCTGTGAAACAAAAATTCGGGTTGGTAGTCGATTACAGGAATCTAAATGAGAACTGTTAACGACAAATTTCCCATTCCCCGAATGGATGAGATATTGGACAAATTAGGTAGATGCCTATACTTTACAACTATAGATCTAGCTAAGGGATTTCACCAAATCCAGATGGATGAAAATTCTATTGCAAAAACAGCTTTTTCAACTAAGCATGGGCATTGTGCCTTTTGAGTTAAAAAACGCTCCAGCTACTTTTCAGAGATGCATGAATAATCTTCTGGAAGATTTAATCTGCAAAGATTGTTTAGTCTATTTAGACGATATTATTGTTTTTTCCACTTCATTGGAAGAACACATTTTATCCCTAAAGAAAGTCTTTAAAAAACTGAGAGACGCTAATTTAAAGTTGCAACTAGATAAATGTGAATTCATGAAGAAAGAAACTGAATTCCTAGGACACAATGGCATCAAACCAAATCCAAATAAAACTAAAGCAATTACTAATTTTCCATTACCCAAGACACCAAAGCAAATAAAATCATTTTTGGGATTATGTGGGTTCTAACGCAAGTTTATTCCTAACTTTGCCAAAATAGTTAAACCTATGACCCTCAAATTAATGAAAGGTGCCATAATAGACACCAAATGTAAAGAATACATCGAATCATTTGAAAGATTAAAAGTTTTGATAACTTCAGACCCGATATTAATCTATCCTGATTTTTCAAAACCTTTTTCTCTGACAACTGATGGCAGCAGTGTTATCACAGAATTACAAGCCATTTTGTTATGCCAGTAGAACGCTAAACGAACATGAAATCAACTATGCTACGATTGAAAAAAAACTGTTAGCTATAGTTTGAGCTACAAATTATTCCAGGTCATACCTATTTGGCAGGCCATTTGAAATATTAAGTGATCACAAGCCACTGGTATGGCTTAATGGAAAATAGAACTCAATGAATTTGATTATAGAATCAAAAATCTTCCAGGCAAAGAAAATCATGTCGCGGATGCTCGTTCCCGCACGAAAATAGAAGAAGTTATGGTAGGCGAGGTCGCAAACAGCGTAAACGCAACTGTACACAGTGATAGTGAAGATAATCTAAATTACATATTTATAACAGAAAGACCAATAAATTTCTTCTCTAGACAAATAGAGATAGAAAAAGGCGACAATGATACAAGTGTAAGACATTTCTTTCAAAAATTAAAGATTAAAATAATCTATAAAGAAATGACACATGAACTCGCCAAAAACCTCATTAAGGAATATGTGTATACCAAAAAGAGTGCAATTTATTTCCCTAATGACGAAGATTTTCTGATCTTCTAGAGAGCGTTTACCGAAATTAAAAGCCCTAACAATTTCACAAAACTAACGTATGCAGAATTCAAAGATTTAATCTTTAAGAAACATAAGGAACTTTTACATCCGGGTATAGAAAAAACAATCAATTTATTTAAAGAAGAATATTACTATCCTGATAGTCAAAAGCTTATTCAAAACATTATCAATGAATGTGAAATTTGTAATCTGGCAAAAACAGAACATCGAGACACGAAACTGACATATGAAACAACACCGAAAATATTTAACACAAGAGAAAAATACGTGATAGATTTTTATCTCACAGGAAACCAGATCTTCTTATCTTGCATTGATATCTGTTCAAGTTACGGGGTTTGGACTGTCACCTGCTCTCCGCTCCCTCTTACGCTCTCCCGCTCTTCACCTCAGTCTCCAAGGAGTCTCCGCTGCGCTTGGGATAGCCTAACTAATTAGAATAAGCATCAGTGTAAAAACTAACCACAGCGAATAAACATACGCCCGGTCGCGCCCGCGCATTTACGAAAAGTCTGGTGTTCGCTTTTCTTCGAGTGTTTCTTTTCAGCATATTTGAATTCCAGGACAGCATCCCCTACAACCCAACATTTTGGTCCTTCGAGCCGGATCACCTGGATTTTCAAGTTTGTCCATCAGCGAACAAATTATAAGATAAGTACGAAATTTCCATTCCTTTTAATTGCCGGTCTGCAGCAAAAGGTTCGAAAATCCAATTTCATTCAATTTGCTGTAAGATTTATTGTCAAATCTAACGGATTTCTCCGACAAAAGGCAATTAAATAAAAGTACTTATCCATTCTCACGGGCGCCGCCATATTACCCACCGTTCTCCTTTCACCTTCATTCGTGAAAATTTCTAAGTCCAAATTTCCGAATATATTTAAATATTAATCCAGTCCGATAGTGCAAAATTCCAAATGTGAAAAAGTGAATAATTTGTGCCAAGTTCAGTGAAAATTCTAAGTCCACAGCTCTGCCAAAATTGGCAAAAAATTCTGTTCTCGTTTCACTGTGTCAAACGCAAGCCAAATTCTTTTCGCAACACATTTTCGCTTTAACTCCGCAGTCCACTTAATACAATTTGCTTTGCTATCGAAGAATACAACAACGAAACAAACAACACATACCCTCTGGCCATTCCAAATAAAATATTAATTAAACATTTACCCGCCAGTTCCATATATATTACATCAACATACACTATATCCATATACATGGCATATATTACATCGACATATAATTACATCTACATATACTACATCCATATATTACATATATTACATCAACTTATCCACATACATATATTACTGACATACATTGCGCACATTATCTGCATTCCCTTTAAACGTACACCAAAGTTTAAATTGTTTCCCGTCGGCAAATCCAAACCACAAATAAAATTTATTCCAAGTGCCGACGCGGAAAAGGCGTTTTGTTTTCCATCAATTTTTTCCGTACATTTCCAAATTAATTTCCGAGCAATAAATTAAAAGCGGTTTTATTTTCTTTTTTTAACAAGTAACTTTTTCAATTTTTATTAAATTTTTTTTTTTTAATTTTTATTTATTTATTTTTTATTTTTTGAAAATTTTTAAAAAAATTATCCATAAATAAATAATACCACCACCAAATACAAGGCGTCCACCCGACAATTATTTTTTCCTGTATTGCTTGGATATTAATTTGTGTTTGTTTTAGAAGTACTTACAACGCAGAGAAAAGACTCCAATTCCACCATTCCATTTTCTCCGTTTCCAGTTGTAAACAAACAAAAAATTTTTCTTGGCTCTAATAAACATTTTATTTCACCGTGTTCAACATTCCAAGTGTTCCAAGCGTAAATAAGGTGGACCTAATTACCATAAATCACAGGTCATTTATACAATTCGCTGTTCACTCCGAGTCACCTGTCCAATTAGTCTAAACTACGGCGTTTCCACTTCGCAATTTCTACACCACTTTCTCACCCATTACATCCTATACGGTCATTTTCCGCTGCTTTTACCGTTCACGGCGGCAAGCTTAAATTTATTAAGTGCAGTCTGAGGAATCTGTCTACTTTTCAAAAGTGTGACCGGGCTCCAAACCCGCTTCCCTTCCATTTCGTATTTCTTCGATTATGCCCATTGGAGACGATAAAAAGAAATTGTCCGCTGACAAACCCAGGTCTATTTTTTCACCACAAGGGCCCAAGAGTCCAAGAATCCCAAGCATTTCGGTGAAAACGCCTGCGGAGATTTCCGACGACTGTGCTACTCCATCCAAAGCCACAGTACAGCGCACAGCTAAAAATATGGCTGCTTCCGATCTAGCGCTAGCCAAATTCATTTTGGTTTCTGACCGCTTAAGCGAATTTGAGGCTCGGATCAACACTCCGGAATCCGCAGCTCCAACCGTCACGATGCTTAGCGCCCGTCGCGACCAAGTCCGAAGCCTATGGGACAAGGTTGAAAAGGAATTCGACCTCTGCTCAGAGTGCCTTGTGTCAGCAGGCGAAGCGGCAGCAAGCAACATGCCTATTCTCAGGGCTAAATACAGTTATTGCTATTCAGTCTATGAAAGGTGTGTTGCCCAGCTCGTTGATAAAATCGAGCAGGGCACGTCTCAGTCCATCCCAGACGCAAACGTTGCGCCCCAGGCCTACATTTCCTCTGGCTGTCGGTTGCCTCCATGCGATACAGAAGTTTTCGCAGGCGACAATCTTCGCTGGCCGACTTTCCGGGATCTTTTCACAGCCATTTATATCAATAATCCACGGCTGACTCCGGTTGAAAAGTTATTCGACGCGCATGCCATAGTTTCGATTTCGCCTCTCACCAACGAGGGTTTCCGCTCTGCGTGGGAAAACCTAATAGAGCGTTTCGAAAATAAACGATTGTTGGTAAACAGTCAATTGAAAATACTGTTTAATGTGCAGTTGATACCACAGGAATCTGGGGCGGCCTTGAAGGTACTGCAAAGTACTGTTCAAGGTTGCTTGACTGCCTTAGAACTGTCAGGCATCAACACTGAGAACTGGGACTGCCTGCTGGTATATCTGTGTTCATCCAAGCTCCCGAAGATAACTCTCTCCTTATGGGAGCAGTCGCTACATAAGAAAGCCGACATCCCGACATGGGGCCCTCTAGAAAACTAAATTCCTATGAGACGAAAGTGGCTCCAAAATCGAAAAGTTGCGACTTGTGGAACAAGGAAAACCATCCTGTCCGTGTATGTCCGCGTTTTCTCCAAATGTCGGTTGACGACCGGTCAGCCAACCATTCCAGGTGGTTTAAGCCCGAGACTTGGGCTTGACAAACAGTAGCTGCTCAGTCCAAGAAGCTCTGCAGTTTCACCATCCGATCTCCGACTAGGCCCGCGTTGCAGTTGGAGACGACGGCCTATGTCCTCCCTCAACTAGCCGGAAATCTGCCTTCCTACCCAATTCCGCAAAATTTCCTTCGGGATCTTTCCGATTTTCCACTGGCGGATCCAAAATTCTATGAGAGCGCACAAATAGATGTCCTTATCGGAGCCGATATTCTGCCTTCGGTGCTTCTGAGTGGAGCAAAAACCAACATCTGTGGCTCTCTCTTGGGGCAAGAGACCATTTTCGGCTGGGTATTAACTGGTCCAGTGTCAGCCTCAGCCCAAGTAGAATTTCCTCTTTTTCGACACAGATCTCCCACGCGTACGATAATTCACTGGACAAACTACTCACAAAATTTTGGGAGGTGGAGAATATACCAACAATGTTGGTAAAAGAATCCGATTCCATGTGCGAGAAGAATTTCCTTCAAACGACCAAGAGAAACCAGTGCGGCAAATATGTCGTTACTCTGCCTTTTCGCGACCCAGAACATATCGGTTCCGGGCTAGGGCAATCTAGATCTTTCGCGTTGGCTCAGTTCTTAAGAAATGAGCAGCGTCTAAAAAGAGATGAGGCCTTGAAAGCGAGATACGATTCGGTGATCCAGGAATATATCGATATATTAAAGCACATGCGACAAGTTCTTCCTACCCATGATTGCAACGCCTATTATATGCCACATCACGCCGTCTTAAAACCGGAAAGCGTAACTACTAAACTCCGTGTAGTATTCAATGCCTCCAGCCCTTCATCGAATGGTACCAGTTTAAATGATATCCTTCATGCTGGCCCTGTCTTACAGTCCGACTTGACAATTCAAATTCTGAAGTGGCGCTATTTCCGATACGTGTTCAGTGCCGATATTGAAAAAATGTATCGGCAGATCTGGGTAGATCCGAAACACACTCCATTCCAGCGAATACTTTTCCGTAACAATAGAGGGGAAATCAGAGATTTCGAATTGAAAACAGTAACCTTTGGAGTCAATTGCGCGCCTTTCCTGGCCATCCGAGTACTGCAGCAGCTAGCGGCTGACGTAGAACTCAACCATCCAAAAGCTAGCAATGTCATTCGAAATTTCATGTATGTGGATGATGTTCTAGCCGGAGCGGACTCTACGGAAGAAGCTCAGCTCATGGTGCACGAGCTCCGAGACGCTCTGAATTCCGCCGGATTTCCATTGTGGAAATGGACCTCCAACAAAAAGGAAGTTTTAGCGGCCATTCAGAGCAACCATCTTTTAAATACTGATTTTCTCGAGATCGATGCAGAAAGTACTGCCAAAACCCTCGGTATTCGCTGGAAGGCAACCTCTGACGAATTCTTCTTCGTCCCGCCAGAGTTGGCTATCGAAACGTCCTTTACAAAACGCCAAGTCCTGTCCCAAATTGCCTAATTGTTCGACCCTGCAGGCTGGTTAGCACCGTTTATCGTTCGAGCTAAAATTTTCATGCAGGAGATTTGGCTGCAGGAGCTTGGGTGGGACGAAAACATTCCAAATGACCTTTTTCAGCGATGGCTTAATTTTCTCCAAAGTTATTCGGTTTTAGAGCAGATACGCATTCCACGCTGGCTATCGTTTCATCCAGATTTCAAGGTCGAGCATCATGGCTTTTGCGATGCATCGCAAAAGGCTTATGGGGCGGCAATATATGTCCGCGTAGAAGTGGGCAGCACCATTATGGTGCAACTCCTAACCGCGAAAACCCGGGTAGCACCAGTCAAAACGGTTTCGCTCCCAAGACTGGAGCTGTGCGGAGCGTTATTGCTTTCCGAAATGGCTGCAGCCATCATTTCGCAGATGCCTACGATTAATTCCGAACTTTACTGTTGGACGGACTCCACGATAGTGCTTGCATGGTTAAGCAAGCCAGCGTGCCAGTGGACCACATTTGTAGCCAATAGGGTGACGAAGATCGCCCAGGCCACAAAACCAGAGAATTGGTCTCATGTTCAATCTGAGCATAATCCAGCAGACCTAGCAAGTAGGAGAGTTTCCCTCCAAGATCTAGCCGATAGCCAGTTATGGTGGCACGGACCGACTTGGTTGCAAAATCCACGCAACCAATGGCCAACTCAGGTCGACAACGCTCCGGTGACCGACCTGGAGAAGCGTGCTCTAAAAGTCCATCTCGCAAAAGCTCATTCTGAAGAGTTGTTGGCACGTTTCTCCAGGCTAGAGAAGCAGACATCTCCATCTGATGTGCATTTGCTGGCCACTGAAATCGTCGCCGCCGAGCGGTTCCTAATTTCGAACACTCAGCGCAGAGATATTCCCTGTGGAATATCATTGCCTAAGTGAAAAGCGTCCAGTGCCAAGCTCAAGTGCCATCCTCAGCATGAACCCGTTTCTAGATCCGCAAGGACTGATCAGGGCGTGCGGCCGTGTGGCGGCTTCCGAAAGCCTTCAATAAAATGAACGGCATCCAGTGATTCTTCCGTATAACTGCCTGCTTTCTCGCCTCCTTGCGAATTTCACTCATCGCATAACTCTCCATGGTGGTAACCAGTTTATGGTGCGCCTCATCCGGTCGAAATACTGGATTCCGAGAATTAAGAACCTGATGAAAGCAGTAGTAAATTCGTGCAAAGTATGTGTGATCCACAAAAAGCGGTTGCAAAGCCAACTGATGGGTGTCCTGCCCAAAGAAAGAACATCGTTCTCCCGACCATTCACGTATACTGGCATGGATTACGCCGGTCCGTTCGATATAAAGAACTATACGGGAAGAGCATGTCTTATAACAAAGGAGTATGTATTAGTTTTTGTTTGTTTCTCCACCAAGACCATCCATTTAGAGCCTACATCTGACTTAACGACCGAAAAGTTTCTTCCCGCTTTCTCTCGTTTTGTATCCAGAAGAGGGTGTCCACGTCAAGTCCAGTCAGACAATGGCAAAACCTTTGTTGGTGCTGCCACCCTGCTTTCCCGCGATTTCCTTCAAGCCGTAAAAGAGTCGGTGACGAATGCCTATATTCATCAAGAGATGCAATGGCAATTTATTCCTCCGGGCGCACCCCATATGGGAGGCCTTTGGGAAGCAGGCGTAAAAAGTTTTAAGACGCTATTTTACAAATGCACTGCCACACGAAAATACACGTTCGAAGAGCTCTCCACGCTCTTGGCAAAAATAGAAGCGTGCCTTAACTCCAGGCCGCTCTCTCCTATGTCTGAGGATCCGACAGATTTGCTGGCTCTGACGCCAGGTCATTTCCTTGTCGGGGGACCCCTTATGTCCACGGTGGAACCCGAAGTAAAGGGAGAAACGAAATCCATTCTTAATCGGTGGCAGCATTTGAAAGCTCTCCATCAGCAGTTCCGTGTGCGATGGAAAGAAGAGTACCTCAAAGAACTCCACAAGCGCTCGAAATGGCAGGCCCCGTCCAAAAATCTCCGCATCGATGACATTGTCGTCATCAAGGACGACAACTTACCCTCTAATGAGTGGCGGCTCGGCAGAATTGAGTCTGTCTTCCCAGGAGCCGACGGCAACGTCCGTGTAGTAAATATCCGTACTGCACGTGGAGTTGTTAAACGTCCAGTGGCAAAAGTGGTGCTTTTGCCGACGGAGTCTTCCGAATCTCCACAATAAAAGGCGCTCCTCTCGTCCTTAGTTGTAGTTCACTAGCACTTATCATCCATTACTTTTCATTTCGTTTTCGATCTCCTTTCGACATTCAACTACGCGCAGCATGGCCCCTCGTCAACAAAACGCACGCAGTGCTCGTGCCTTGGAGAGCAGACGTACCCGAGGTATTCAATCCTACCGATGCCGAGTCTGCCGCGGTATCCATCCTCTTCGGAAGTGCGCGAGGTTCCTAAAGCTCAGCGCTGAAAAGCGTTTGCGAGCAGTCCTCATTAACAAATACTGCGCCAATTGCCTTGCTCACGAGCACTCCACGGGAGACTGCCGAAGCGGTGATCGTTGCAAGATCGACCGATCCCACCACACGCTGCTCCACATGCACGAGCAGGTTAGCTCGTTGTCGCGGTCGCGAGCGTGCTCGCGTCTCCAACCGGTGCCAACCCGGCAAGCAGCTTCGGCCTCGTCCCAACGTTCCCGCCGGCAAAATCCGCCAACACAGCGTAGGAGTTCACCGCCACGACGCCCGGAATCGGCCACGCCAGGCCCATCGCTCTCGTCGCTGCTGCAACGCCACAGCGTGAACATCCTTCCGACAGCGCTGGTCAAGTTGGAGACCGGCACGAAGACCTTCGAGACCGCAGCACTTATCGATCCGTGCACCCCCATGAGCTGCATCGACGCTTCGTTGGCGTCAGCCTTTACGCTTCCGATGACCAATGTCGGCGACGAGGAGATCTGCACGACGACGATTCACTCCAGTTCCATCGGCCTGCTACCGTCTCCATGGTCTTAGGAGCAGATGTTTATCCAAAGGTTATCCAATCCGGATTCCTGACCTTCGACGAGGGAATGCCGGTCGCTCAGAAAACTGTTTTTGGGTGGATCGCGTCCGGTGCCTGCAGCCTGCCGTAGGATGGCTGTTTTGCAACCCCAGTGATTGCAAGGGGGGCGGAATGTTCAAGTTACGGGGTTTGGACTGTCACCCGCTCTCCGCTCCCTCTTACGCTCTCCCGCTCTTCACCTCAGAGTCGCCAAGGAGTCTCCGCTGCGCTTGGGATAGCCTAACTAATTAGAATAAGCATCAGTGTAAAAACTAACCACAGCGAATAAACATAGTCTGGTGTTCGCTTTTCTTCGAGTGTTTCTTTTCAGCATATTTGAATTCCAGGACAGCATCCCCTACAACCCAACAATATCTATTCGAAATTTGCATCATTTGAAGTAAAAAGTAGAGATTGGTTAGAAGCAAAAAGAGCCATTACTAAAATATTCAATGATATGGGAAAACCGCAAGAAATTAAAAAAGACAAAGACTCAGCTATTATGTGTATAGCCTTTGAAAATTGGTTAAGATCTGAAGGTGTACAAATTTCTATAACGACTAGCAAAAATGGTATATCAGACATAGAAAGATTCCACAAGACCGTAAACGAAAAAATAAGAATCATTGGTAGCGAGGAAAATATTGAAGACAGGTGTACAAAATTCGAAACAATTCTATATATTCGTTTTAAGTATTTATTGTGACTGATCTAGAGTACAATGTTACTGCACGGAGGCAGCCAAATTAGACGCTAAAGAGGATAACACAATAAGAGAAAAAAGCTTTTGGTTACCGCGATCAAAAGAGGGCGACACAGTGCATTGACTTTATTACATACATATTTTCAACACTCCCTCTCAATGCAATATGTCAACCCTTAGGGATAATATTTTTATTTTAATTCCAAAATCAAAATACATTTTTGTTAGTTTAAACCCATCCCTTGGAAACACTTTTCATGTTTAAATCTATTCAAATTCTTGGTTAGAACATCTGCCATCATGTTTTCTGAGGGTACATAATTAACTTCTATTATATTGTTCTTATACAGTTCTCTTATATAATGATATTTTATATCTATATGCTTACAACGTGCATGGAAAGTGTCATTTTTCACCAAGCACTGGGAACTCTGGTTGTCGCTATTAACCTTAGTTGCCTGTGTTTCACCGAAACCCATTTCGTTGACCAATTTCCCAACATACGCCGCTTCCTTCGCTGCCATGGAAAGTGCCACATACTCTGACTGTGCTGCTTAGGGAAACCACTGGTTGTTTGTTTGAGTCCCACGTAAAGGCAGCTCCTGCAGCAATACATGCCCATCCAGTAAAGGATTTTCGGTCCGTGGTATCACCAGCCAATCCGCGTCAACATAGCAATGTATAGGCACACCAGTACGCAAATCAGCTGTGCCCCTCAAGTTCCGTTGTGATAGTTTAATGACCGAATGCACAATATCAGGACGAGTTGTGATTGCCAGATACATTAATGAGCCAATCAGCGATTGATAGCTGACTTGATTCTCCTTCTGACAATCGGCCTTGTCACATTTTACTTCAAAGCCTGCTTCCAGTGGGATGAGATTCGGCTTACAATCCTGCATCGAATAATCATTGAGAAGGCTCTCAATATACTGCTTGTGGCCAATCCTGATTCAACCAGTTTCTCCGTCACGTTCAATTTCGATACCCAGGAAATGTCTTAGCTGCTTTAATATCGCACAGTTCCTCGTTGCTTGAACTGGCTACGATAAGGTCGTCTACGTACACTACAACAAGGTTCTTACTTTTGGCAGAATTACGGGTGTAAGCACATGGCTCGCTAGGGCATGAAGAAAACCCAATCTTTTGCAGTACTTCGTTCAGTAGTTTATTCCATTCTCGGCCGCTCTGCTTCAGTCCATATATAGATTTGTGTAACTTCAGCACCTTCATTGGATATCGTTCATCGATGAATCCCTCTGGCTGCCTCATATATACCGTTTCGTGAAGATCACCATTCGAATATGCAGACGAGACGTCCATTTGGTGCATGTAGAGACCGTTTTCCACCGCCAAAGCAATAACTAATTTAATTGATGAGTAGCGTGCCACTGGTGAGAACGTATCCGTGAAGTTAACGCCGTATCCCTGAGCGCACCCTTTTGCGACAAGTCGAGACTTAAACCTCTCGACTTTGCACTGCAAAGACCCATTTTGACCCAATGGCCTTCTCACCTGCCGGCAAATCCACCAATGACCAGGAGGCTCTCCAGCTCCTTCTGCATTGAGGTTCTCCATTCTTCACAGTTCCTTATGGTTAACGCCTCCTTGTCGCTTGTTGGAAGTGGAACCTCATCCGTACTCATGCCATTGACCATGTTGTATTGTTTTCGCGGTTTTCCAGGTTTACCACTATAAAGGTTTACCACAAATAAATCAGGTCCTCTGACTTCGGTGGCTTCATTGTCTTCAGTGGATGACGATTCTCCCTCTGAATCTTGTTGCTCGACAGACGCAACGTCGTCAACGTGTTTATCTGACACCTGGAAAACATCATCTTGTTTCTTACCCTCAGCAACACAGACTGGAAGGTGCTGCATCTCCACAAGTTGAACATCGGGAGAAGATACTGCTTGCCCTGCCGTCATAACATCATCCTGGTCGTTCTCAAATACAATTACGTCACGAGCAACACAGATATGCTTGCTGATAGGATTGAACAGGCGATATCCCTTAGAAGCCTCAGAGTATCCAACCAAAATATTTTCTTCGCCCTTCGCAGAAAACTTCCTTTTTGTGGATTTGTTAAGCACGATAACCTTCGAACCAAATATCTTCAGGTGGGACACATATGGCTTTCTTCCAGTCCAAGACTCGAACGGTGTTACATCAGATAATGCTGACGTCTCAGCGCGATTGCGTAGATAAGCAGCAGTATTGATAGCTTCAGCCCATAGCCCATGAGTCGCCGACGCCTGCGTGAATCATCATAGTCCTTGCCATCTCGACCAGGGTTCGGTTAGCGCGCTCCGCTACACCGTTTTGTTGGGGGGTGTGCGGTACCGTCAATTGTCTCTTTATGCCGTTTTCTGTCAAGATAGATTGAAACGATTGTCGCTCCTTATTGCTTTCAACTTCTTGCCGCTTTGGTTTTCGGCAAATGCTTTTAACTCCTTGAATTTGGACAGCATTTCATCTCTGGTCTTTATGAAATACACAAGCATGTATCTCGATTTGTCCTCTACGAACAAATTTGTCTTTTATTTTGTAACAAATCACTTTGCAGTTCAGCAATCAAAACTTTATTCTTATCATTTTTTTAAATTCCGCGCCTGTTTTCGAACGACACACGAAATCCGTTTTTAATTGCCTTTGACACCGACATAAAGATGCATTGTAAATTCTTTACAAAGAGTACGTCGATCAATTCAAATGATGACTTGCGCCAGGCTATTTTCACTGTACCACGACCGTCAGCCATAATATACTTATTGCCAGCCAAAAGAATGAGCTCTTTATGCTCTCTGAAAATTTTAAACATCGATCTCTCACCGCACAAATGAGCCGTTGCTCCTGAATCAAGGCACCACATATTTTTTGGCAATTCGCCAAGCTGTACAGTTGAACAGAGCACAGAGAATGATTTCTCGGTATTTAAGT
This sequence comes from Drosophila melanogaster, assembly GCF_000001215.4. Lineage (NCBI taxonomy): Eukaryota > Metazoa > Arthropoda > Insecta > Diptera > Drosophilidae > Drosophila > Drosophila melanogaster. Next base: position 1,816,266 of record NC_024512.1, on the reverse strand, counting down.
TTTCGCTCTCTATGTTCTCCTTTCCTTTGCCTACAGTTTACAGCTTTGTGGCCGCTGCGACCACAGTTCCAACAATTAACTGTTCTTTTCCCGTTAATCAGTGGCTGATTATTTACGTGCACACTCTTCTTAATGTCACTTTTCGCTTTTTGTTTCGCAGACCGAATTCCAAATGCACTTTGTTCGCTTTTTGCAGAATGTTCTTCATTTGCCATACGCCTTTACCCTTACTCTTGTAATTTTATTTTTAACATTTTCAATGTGGGCAACTCATAGCGCGTTTCTATTGCAACTACGAAACTTTCAAACGATTCCGGCAAACTGGACAACAGGAGAATACTCAGGACTTCTTCTTGGATTACCAATTGAATTTCTTTTAGTTTGTCAACAACCGCACAAAAAGTTTTCACATGAATCGAAACAACTTCGGTTTCAGACATTCTCACGTGCAACAACTGCTTCAGCAAACATATACGTCGTGCCGGTCCTGAGGGACTGTGGATTTCACTAAGTCTTTGCCATGCCTTTACAGCAGTCTCACAGTTTTTTATACGGTTAATTTGGGATGTCTTTATGCAAAGCATTATACCTGCTAATGCTTTTTCGTCCTTCGCGTCGAACAAAGCCTTTAGCTCAGCACTGTCCACACACTACTCCCCACCCCCCTAATTCCGCATGAATTAAGACACTCTTCATTTATACAGCCCACGTACTGTAGTTTTTATCATCAAATTTTTCTATTTGGTTTATTGATAAACTCATTTTCACTTCGATAAGTTTTTCGTATTAAATCCCTGAATCACAATATTTAAAGATGCCGAATATTCTAATTCGTTTAGAACTATTCACTTTTATGTCCGCGTGGGCTGGCTCGTTTCAAGTATTTATTGTGACTGATCTAGAGTACAATGTTACTGCACCCAGGCAGCCAAATTACACGCTAAAGAGGATAACACAATAAGAGAAAAAAGCTTTTGGTTACCGCGATAAAAAGGGGGAGACACAGTGCATTGACTTTATTACATACATATTTTGAACCCTATACATATACAATCATAAAACTAATCATAATATTACCAAAAGATTTCCAGCAAACATTTTCCTATTTGCGGCAGCCCGGACTTCAACGTACAACGAAATAAAATCGATAAGATAGAATACCTCAATAGGAATAGGCACGATTTTAAAGTTGATATAAAATATAGACAGGCCCCACTTGTAAAAGGTAAAATAACCAATCCATTCAAAAAGACAGGAAGGATTGAACAAGTAGATGATAAACATTTCGAAGAAACAAACCGTGGTAGAAAAATCGTCCACAATAATTTAATAAGAGCAAATATGATAATTCCAGACCAACCAAATAAAAACACAAAGCACACAACATACTTCTAATAATGCTTAGCTGCATACTATCACTTATCACCAAATGCAACAATATATAAGTAAATCCAATAAGCGCGAAGAATGGATATGTTATATTCCAAACAGAAACAATGTAGATTCCAACCAGCTATAAATACCATTATTTAAGCATAAAACATAACAAAGACAATGCTCATGTTCGAAAATATAGTAACTGAAGCAAACAACTATTCCAATGTACCACAAATACAATATTTAGTCGATAATTTAAAACGAGAAATAAATGGGTTAAGAATTATTAGTCGAAGTAAAAGTGGTATTTTAAACGTAGTAGGAAAAGCATACAAATACTTGTTCGGAACATTAGATGAAGACGACAGAGAAGAGTTAGATGAAAAAAAAAACAACATGTCAGAAGACAACACGATTATAGATGTAATCAATAGTGGTATAGATATAATTAAAAAGCTCAAAGTTGATAAAGAACAACACCAACAAATTGCAGTACTAATATTTAATCTACAGCAATTTACAGAATATATAGAAGACATAGAATTAGGTATGCAATTAACCAGACTAGGAATTTTCAATCCGAAGTTACTAAAGCATGACTACTTAAAACACGTAAATTCGGATAAAATGCTAAAGATAAAAACGTCAACTTGGCTTAAAACAGACACGAACGAAATTTTGATTATTTCACATGTTCCTAGCGAGGTCACTAAAGTTCCAATATCCCAAATTGTTCCGTAGCCAGATGAACATAATTATATTCTAACCGAGCAAATATTCGATAAGTTCTACATATTCGATAACCAAGTATTCCATAAATATACCAAGAGGGTAATATTCGAGAAATGTATTATTGGAATCATCAAACAAGAGCAAACTCAATGCAAATATATTAAAACACATAAAAACTACCAAATAAATTATATAGAACCAAATATACTATTAACATGAAATATTCCTGAAACAGCTGTTAACCAAGACTGTATAAACAATAAAATATTAATATCAGGTAACAACATCATTAAAATTAAAAATTGTACCATGCAAATACATGAATTTCTAATCTCTAATAATCTAGCAGACTTTACACAAACAATTTATATCACCAACAATGTAACACGTCTAGAACCAATAAATCACTTACAAACGAGAGAAATAAGAGAATCCCATCCCATCCCAACACTACAAATTTTTCCAAATTATATGCATTACAACATTCGTCATAATGATAATTAGTTTGACTCTGTATGTAGCATATGTGTTTAAAAATATACCTAAGAAAATTATTGTCAAATATCGTAAGCAAAAAGAACACACGCACCTTGAAAATAATGTCAATGATTGTCACCCACTGGTAGACTAAACATCCGTCCCCTAATTTAAACAATTCCTTGCTTAAGCCCTCACCCCATCGTCCCGTTCCCACGTTCAAAGCTCGGACCCGCAATCCCGAAAAACAAAAGTATCGATTTCAATAAACAAATTATGAGAATCTAAGAGCACTTGTATCCAAGAGCAAATGCACTTGAATCCAAGAGAAACGCAAAGATTTTTCTCTTCAGGATCCTAATCCTAAAGTCTAAAGTCCATATTAGAAAAGCTCGACACCGAGGTCGAGCTTGAACGTCAATCAAATCAGAATAATTATCAGAGTTCAGTTTGAGACCTAATTGTAAAAGGTCGGTGTTCTTCTCAACTATAAAGTTTCGTAATCAAATATTGCAAGCATTTAATTGGCGCAGTCGGTAGGATCCAATAAAAGGAAAGAGTCCTTTTAGTACGGTACTGATCAACTGAAGGATATGCTATACGACTAACTATCCAAGATCAGCGAATTAAAACAGTGATTCGAAAATATTTTAGAGATCTGCAAAAGAATCTACGTGAAAGTAGTATTCAAAATAAAATCCCGTGCGGTCGGAAAAAAAATTAATTTAAATTTTTTAATTCCGAAACTTAAAACCAAGTTTAAAGCAAACTTAAAACCAAGTTTGAAGAAAACTTAAAACCAAGTTTAAAGCAAACTTAAAACCAAAATAAACTCCAGAAAACAAAAGACATCATGGCAGTCCCACAACTCTCAGAAACACATCTAAACCAACTACTAAACCAAATCAAAGAATTAAATTACTACGATGGCGCACCTGGCAAATTATCTGGATTCGTCAACCAAGTGGAACAATTGCTCAGTTTATACCCAACACAGGAAGCCAGACAGACACACGTCATATATGGAGCAGTGAAGCGGTTATTAGTGGATTCAGCCTTAGAAGTCGTAACCCAGGAAAAAGCTAACACATGGCTGGACATGAAGACTATGGTCAAAGACCATAGACCTCATGTAACACTCATTAGACAATTAGAAGACACATCATACCCAGGAAGTATCTGTAAGTTTATAGAAAAACTAGAAACACAATACTGGATTATGTTCGATAAGTTAGAATTAGAAAGTGACCCTGTTGATAAATCGAATTATACCGAAATGTATTCGATATTGTCACCTCAAAATTCGACTCAACCTATGACAAATCAAAACCAGTATTCACCGCGTTTTATACCGAATAATCAAAAAGAGAATTATTATGCATTCAGACGAGACTTACCGCAAGCTTAACAGAACAACTCACTTAACAACCCCCTTAACTTCCAACCTTCTGCATCAAATAATATTAACAGACAAGGGCCAATAAAAAGACAACGCGAGAGTCAGAGTGACCAAAGCAGGATGTAAATTTTCATCAAGCTGCATCGGACACTCAAATGATAGAGAAGGACACACAAGTCCCTATGTAAAAATAATTCACCATAATAAAAATTATAAGGGAATGATCGATACAGGATCATCAATTAACATCATAAGAGCAAATTTTAAGAATTTAGAAGAAAAGGAAGAAAACCTAACAGTATACACTATTAAGGGACCAATAAAACTAAAGAAAAGTATAATAATAAAGCGCACTTCAGTATGTCCGTCTGCTCAAAAATTCTACATTCACAAATTTTCTGATAACTATGATTTCTTGTTAGGTCGAAAGTATCTAGAAGATACAAAAGCTAAAAAAGATTATGCAAACGAAACAGTAACACTAGGCTCAAAAGTATTTAAGTTTCTCTATGAAGAAAAAAAGGGCTAGACCGCATCCAAATGCCTTGACCCACAACAAAATAATGATTCCGCTCTAGTGGACATAATCCGACATTAAGACCGCACCTTAAACCAAAGCATCAACAGCAGACAAAGGAGACTGCATTACCCAAATGCCTCATTTCAAATGTTGTTAAAGACACAGTGGACAATGATGTAACACATCTCGATCTCATGTCCGTTGACAACGATATAGTCATCTTCGCGATTAACAATGAGTTACGTGAATGTAACGAGTTTAGACTCGAACACTTAAATGTAGAGGAAGTTGAATGTTTAAAGAAGGTCCTATACGAATATAGAGACATTCAGTACAATGAGGGCGGAAATTTGACCTTCACCAGTACTATTAAACATGTCATCTAAACTCAACACGAAGACCCAGTATACCGTAAACCCTACAAGTACCCTCAAAGCGTTGACCAAGAAGTCAACAAACAAATTAAAAAAATGATAGAACAAGGGATTGTTCGCCAATTGAAGTCTCTTATTGTTCTCCGAATCTAAATGAGAACTGTTAACGAAAAATTTCCCATTCCCCGAATGGATGAGATATTGGACAAATAAGGTAGATGCTTATACTTTACAACTATAGATCTAGCTAAGGGTTTTCACCAAATCCAGATGGATGAAAATTCTATTGCAAAAACAGCTTTTTCAACTAAGCCTGGGCATTATGAATACACTCGTATGCCTTTTGAGTTAAAAAACGCTCCAGCTATTTTTCAGAGATGCATGAATAATCTTCTGGAAGATTTAATCTGCAAAGATTGTTTAGTCTATTTAGACGATATTATTGCTTATTCCACTTCATTGGAAGAACACATTTTATCCCTAAAGAAAGTCTTTAAAAAACTGAGAGACGCTAATTTAAAGTTGCAACTAGGTAAATGTGAATTCATGAAGAAAGAAACTGAATTC
>NC_024512.1:1751461-1810720 GCF_000001215.4 Drosophila melanogaster | reverse complement strand
GAATTCGTAATATCCATGTTTTGTTGAAAATAGTGACTGCTGGTCCATTTGAATTTGATGGAAACCTTTAGCTAGATCAATGGTTGTGAAGAATTGACAGCGTCCAAGCTTGTCTAATATTTCGTCCATTATTAGAATAGGGAATTTGTCGTCAATGATTATTTCATTGAAACTACGATAGTCTATGACTAATCGAAATTTCGGTTTACCAGAAGCATCACTTTTCTTTGGTACAATCCAAATTTTTGTTCTATCATTTCATTGATCTGCTTGTTAACTTCTTGATCAAACGCTTGGGGGTATTTATATGTTTTTTTGTAGACGGGGTCTTCGTGTTTTGTATGAATAGAGTGTTTAATCGTACTTGTGATGGTCAAAGTTGCTCCCTTTCTTCTGTATTTAGATGTTCTAATCTAAATACGTTAGATCCTATTAACTCGTCATCTAAGGCGTAGTTAGAAGATGTTACTAGAAGGGCTTCTTCTATCTATGGGGTGATAAGAGGGTTTTCCTCTGAGTTAGATGATTCGGGGTACTCATTAGTAAACTTTGATTCATCTGATCTTAAATGGGGTTTCCATTTAATTTTCTGGAGTTTTTTCTCTTTTTACGAACCAGTGTCTACCAGGCGTTTGAGGGTAATATTATTTATTGTGATTTTTAGGAAGGGGTTTCCACCTCGCTTTCGAGATTTCGGATTCTGAGGCTGGTTGAAGAAAATTTTCATAACCTGCGTCCATTTTGTATTGGGCATTAGCACTTTCTCTCTGTCGGTTGGCAGGAGGGTTTGGTGCATCACGAATTCTTTGTTGGAAGTTTAAATGATTTTGGGCCTACCTATATTAAGTTTCTGTGTGAGCTCGCTTCCTAACTTTGGGTTTGGTTCACAGGGTCTTGGAGTGCTTGGATTTGAATTGTTTGTGTTATGCACGAAGTTTTAATATTTTCCCTTATATTTGGAAGTTTGGGGTTGGGTTGTGTTAGTATTGTAATTAATTTGTGATTTTGTTCGGTCATTGTATATGGTTTCGAATACACCTTCTTGTTGTGCTATTTGTTTGAGTTTAGATACTGTCGTAATATCAAATCTAGCAAGAGTCATAAATAACCTATCGGGCAATTTTCTCATGATTACATCTTTGATTGTATTGTTTAATGCATTTGTGTACAATTGATATCATTTTCTAGCATAAGCTTATTCGATATCGTGAATGATTTTATTTTTTTATTTTACACTTTTATTGACCGTATGCAGTAGGTTTGACTAAAAAAGTTAAAATAAAAAGAGTTAATTGTATTACGATTTTATGTTCACTTTAGCGCCAATTCGCGTGGTTCAATCTTGAAAGATACGCTTGGTCGATTTTTGTAAACAACTCGCACAATTTCTTTGATGTAATTGTTTATTATGTGTGTGTGTGATTGTTTACAATAGTGTGTGTGGTTGGGGAGTTGTGGGTGTAGAATGGATATGTTACTTCCCCATCCTGAAGAAAAAAGCATGTCCTCAGGCGTTTAGATTAGGGTACAACACAGAGGTATTGGGGGGTGCGGTATTTTCTGTTTCAGGACTTATAATAATTCTTCTTTATCTTCTTGATCAAAAGTACCGAATAAGTATTTGTAAATTGTTCTCATAAAGTTAACAAGACCGCGTTTACTACGTTTTACAATTCGTATGCCGTTCATTTCTCTGTTAAGTTTTTCTACTAGACACTGTATTTGTGGTGATTTATTAAAATATTGAGTTCGCTTAATAAGTTCCTCATAAGTATTTTCCGTATTAGTTAAGTTAATAGATAAATAATGATATTTGTGGTTTATCGGTAACTCTACTGTTCTGGTTTGAAAGATTAGGTAGCCGTTTTTGGTATGGATAGGGGTTACTTCTGGGTATTGTGTGTTAATAGGAGGCATAATATGAGTATCATGCTCGGGAGTTGGTCTGGAATTGTCGTTATTATATTTACTTTTATTAATTTTCTTTTTCTTTTTAAACTTAGATTTATAGTGTATTATCTTTCTACCTCTAATTGTTTCTTTGAATTTATAATGATCTATTTGTCTTCAATTTCCTGGTTTTTTGAATCGGTAACTAGAGGGGATTCTTTGAAGTTTGTGTCTATGTTAAAGTCGTGTCTCTTTTCATTGGTTTTGTCAATTATGTTTACTTTATTTTGTTGAGTGTCATGCAAAGAGAGTGTCATGCAAAAATGAAGATGTCTGCTGGGGTTCGACCAGTTGTTTTGTGTTTTGTTTTGTGATTGTAAATGTAAAGTATTTTATCAAATTTTTTGAATTGGTTTTCAGTTTTATTTTCGCTTGTTATTATTCTTAATTTTTCATTAACGGTTTTATGAAATCACTCAATGTCAGAAATTCCATTTTTACTTGTTATATTTACCGATTCAAACTGATTCTAACCAAAGTTTAAGTGCAATGCACATAGAGGCGGATTCTTTGTCGGCTTTTATTTCATGGGTTTACCCATATCGTTGAATATGCGTAAAATAGCTCAAATCTTTACTTCTATCAGGAAGGCGTATTTAGAATAATATTTCAATACAGGATTGTTTACTGTTTATTAAGACAGTATTGGATTAAAGGTTTATGGGGTTTCAAGGGTTAATTTTTTGTTTCTATGCTCAGTTTTAGCGATGTTACAGATTTCACACAATATTTTACTATTTGGACGTCGTCATAATTGTGTTTTATGAATTCGAAATATTTCTGTTATAATAATTAAGAGGTCTTTGTTATTGAAATGTGATTTTGGTTGTCTTCTGGTGCACTATGCACAGTAGCTGCTGTGAGAAGGGCATCTGGGTCATCTTTTCCTAGGAAGTTTTCCTGAGTTTGAACTCTAGATAGAGCGTCAGCTACATGATTTTCTTTACCGGGTAGATATTGAATATTATAATAGTATTCGGTAAGTTTTATCTTGCATCTCTGTAATTTCATGTTGGGAATAGTTCCTTTTCTATTACCGAATAGTTAAGTTCGTGTTCGTTCAAAGTTCTGCTTGCGTATGATCTGGGTTTATGCTATTGGGATAATACAGCACCTATAGCTATATTAATTGCGTCTGTTGTCAGTGAAAATTTCTTTTCGAAGTCGGGGTATATTAGGATTGTATCGGACGTGATGAGTACTTTTAAGTTTTCGAAGGTAATGTAATCATTATCTTTTGTGTTAATTACTGCTATATAATTACTGTGTTAATTTGCTATTTTTGCAAAATTGGGAATGAACTTACGTTAGAACCCGCAGAGTCCGAGGAATAATTTTATTTCTTTTGTGATTTTAGGAATAGGAGAATTAATAATTGCATTTATTTTGTTAGGGTTTGGTTTTATACCGTCTGTCGTGATAATGTGAAAGAGAAATTCTCTCACTTTCTAAAGAAATCAGTATTTATCAAGTTGCAATTTTAGATAAGCTGATCGTAGCTTATCAAATACCTGTTTTAGTGACAATATGTGTAAGTTTTCTTAAATTTTAAGTCTAGATACTCTTGACCTTTTATGTTACTTATACAAGTGGCCTATGATCGCTTAATATGTAAAACTTTTTACTGAATAGGTAGGACCTGAAATATTTTGTTGCCCATACTATAGCGAATAGTTTTTTTTCTATTGCCGAATAGTGTGGATGATATAGCAACTATGGCTATATTACTCGCGTTACGTTGTCAGAAAAAATTTCTTTTTGAAGTTACAGTTTATTAGGATTTGATTGGACGTGAAGCTGAAACCTAAGTTTTTGGGGCCTTACAAAGTTGTAAAAGTGACGCACAACAACGCCATGATGTCAAAAAGGCAGGCAACAGCGATAGACCAAAGAATTCTGCAACGTGCGTGTGGACATGGCCGATTGGCAACGACAACAATACGACGAAAAAGACGGCGGTGAAGTCCAACCGTGAGACGACAATGACTATTAATTAACATATTCTATATCATTTGTTTAAAAATACAAATAAAGTTAAAACTAATATAATAAAACCCCACATATATATTCATGTTCTGGAGCTAACAGGGAAATACCTATGGATGTGTCTCTGGATTCATCGACCGTTGACGTTGGTATTTGGGTTGCCACAACCATAGCAAAAGATTTTACGCTTTCCTGTGCAATCTTGATAACGATGACCTTCTTGGTGGCAGTTCCAACAAAGCAAATCCATCGCCCCTAATTCCAACTATTTTTCTGCCTCGGAAAATTCTGACGCATCATCGGACAATGGTTCTTCCAGCAGCTCTGATCCTTGCTTTCGAAAACATCATCTAAGAAGCTTTCTCTCCGCCTGCAAATTTCCCTTAGCTGATCGACCGAATGTATCTTTTTTTCGCACGCTTAAAAGTTCGTGACGGATTTCAGGCCTTACATACCTACGCTGAGTTTCGACGGTTGATTTTTCCGAAAGCGGTATCTCTAATTCATCCATTAGGGCGACGATAGCATCGTAGAAAGTGTCGAAATTTTCATTCTCTCTCTGCTTCCTATCACGTATATCTTCCCTAATGTCGACATCCGTTCTGGTGTCTCTGAATTGCTTTCTCAGAGCCAGACAATAGGAGATCACGCCGTTACTCTGAAAATGTTTTGTGAAATCGCCAGTAAAACTCTCTAGCCTTGCCATCAAACAGCAGACTGGTATTTGCAAACAAAACGGAAAATTTCCTTCTAAGGTCTGATGAGTCAACATCTTCATGCGATAAATACAATTTTCTACACTTATCAGTGCTGCCAATAAAACGAATTTTCCCACTGTTCAGTATATGAACGACCGTGTCCGGTCTATTAATATTTTCTGGGATTTAGAGTGAGTTGTGATATAGGATTTGTGGAACTCAGGCCCACATTTCGTTTTGAAAGTAACGACATTTTTTAAGTCTTTGTAACACAATGTGCACTGTGGGAACTTTGTCCGCTGTTCTTCCTCATTTCCGGCATTTTTGGTAATTATTTAACTATTTGTTGGTTTTAAGGTACTAAGATTTCTAAATGCAATTGATATAGGGTTCGAGCGAGAACCCCAGAAAATGTACTGAATGTTTTGGAAAACGTTCGCAAGAATGTAAACACATACCGCTGAATACCATACGAAGAAAAAAATAATTGAACAGTGTCTTTTTGCCTTCTAGTGTCAGTTTCCACATCTGGTAGTTACGATTTTGGACCCACTTCAATATATCTATAGAAGTCTATAAAAAATATATATTGACACAATTACAATTTCTTACGGCTATCATACATGCTAATCGAAACTTAATAAAATTCGGACCGCTAATAATCCTGCAATTTGCAGTTTTCGATTTCCAATTGAATAATTTATAAAGAGCTACCCAGGCTTAATGCATACGATAACTTTATACCCTTGGAAAATAATTAACATAGATGAAATAACTTTAAAATTGAGGGACAAATTTTCGGTAATATCCAGTGAAGCCTAAAAAACTTCGAACTTCTCTAATGTTTTGTGGAGTCGGATACTTTAAAATAAAAAATATAAATTGACACAATTACAATTTCTTACGGCTATCATACATGCTAATCGAAACTTAATAAAATTTGGACCGCTAATAATCCTGCAATTTTCAGTTTTCGATTTCCAATTGAATAATTTATAACGAGCTACCCAGGCTTAATGCATACTTTAACTTTATACCCTTGGAAAATAATTAACATAGATGAAATAACTTTAAAGTTGAGGGACAATCTTGGCACCCCAAGAAAAAATTTAAAATTAAAATAGATAGATCACTATATGTGCGTGTGCATGTCCGGCAGCTAAAATTAAGCGAAACAAGAAGAAACAAAGAAACAAGCGCTCTCAATACATAAATGGCAATGGCACCAATCCGACCTGCAAGAGAACTTGTGTGAGGAGTCTAAAGCTCCCCACAAATCTGGATATCGGGCAGCAAGAGGCCCGCAGGACTAGGAAGGGTGAGAAGTGCAAGTGTAGAGTGATCCTGGGATTGAAGAAGAAGGACCTGGCGTGTCCGAAAGGGTCAGTGGTCGGTATATGTTGTTCCAGGTCGCACCGTTGCAGGAGAAACGCCGCAGGAGCAGCGAGATCGCCGGATGAGTTACCCATAAGTATGTAGAATAAGACGACTATAATAAGAACCCTTTGTTTTTCATTGGTCAGGCAATCACAAAAATCATAGATTTGGACGAACACACAAACTCTTTGAGTTAGCCACTGCAACTAGTAGCGAGCAGAACTAAGGAAAACAGTCAATATTCCAGAAAAATTATAAAATTTCGCGTTCGCATTCACTCTTGCTGAGTATCGGGTATCTGATAGTCGGAAAATCGACTATAGCATTCTGTCTTGTTTGTAATCTATTTACCTGTTTAGTTGGTCTATCATATTGTCTACAAATTCCTTTGTTCGAGTCGCAATTGTGTCTTCTCGCTCATCTAATCGCAAAGTGTGATAGTCTTTCATTCCAGCAATTAAATTTAAAATGGCGTCACGGTCATCAACACATACTCGGAGTTCAATAGGAACGTCATCAAAGTCTTGAAGTGCAAATTTCGTAGATATAAATCGAGTCAATATTTCGGTCATGTTTTCAGAAAAATGAAGTGTAATTTCACGTAATTGAACAAAAAATGCTTGAGATTGTTCTACAAATTTTGACATAAGCTCCGCAATTTTTCGATGAAAATTTATAGTTGACTCCTGCAAATACATCACAAATGATTTATAAATTTAAAGTTAAAACTCAATGTATAAATATATATTGTAAAATTAAAGTAATAATTGTCGTCGATGCTAAACAATTTTATATATTTTTGATATAAGGAATTGACTACTATTTCTACATTGGCTTCAGCCGAGCAGAATATTTTCCCAAATGATTAGGTTAAGTAAGTAATAATTAAAGATTAACCGAGTGAATGTGTCCGTCCAGCGTACGGCTCTATTCGAGAGAAAATAGACGCGATATAGAAAGGAGTTCAGAAACGAGGAAATATATAAACGTATAATGAGCGGCAGAATCAAGAATAGAAATAATAGGATAAATTCTTATATAGTAGATTTAATGCGGTCAGAGTAAACCATTTTGGTTCCCAGGAAGCTCATGTTAATATGTATAATATGTATAGTTAGAACGGGGTATAATAATATTTTTATTTATCTGTCTGTCCGTATGAACATTACGATCTAAGGATCTATAAAAACTATAAGGTTCAGATAAAGCATACAGATTCTAGGGACATTTTTGAAAAACTTTTGGATATTTTTTCATAATTTTATTGGATTTGTAAATTTTTATCGATGTGAACGCCTTAAACTTTTTAACAATTTACAATATTTGATTATTCAATTCCACAATATCCAACAATATTCCAGAAAAATTATTAAATTTCGTTACGTTTGGGATTTACGGTATTAATATAAGTATAGTACTTAAGGTTAGACTATATGAAATCGTCAAGACTAAGTTCTACCACCACGAATACACACACACGCAGAGCCCAGCAACACGGAGTCCAGTAACACACACGGCACATCCCAGCAAGACTCGAGGCTGAACCCACCGGCAGAACCATAGCTTAGCGGCAGCTCTAACACCGGCAGTTCCCACCGGCAGACCCACAACACATCAGACCCAAAGCATTGCGGCAGAGCCAAAACATAGCGGCAGAGCCAGGACACACACAGCAAGCCATGCAAGCCGAAGCTCGACGCCGCCACGTAAGCTCGATTGGTGTCGGCCGAAGGCAACATTAAAGGAGGGCTGCTGATCGAGCCGTTGCCGAACGGGGCCAGGACCCTACGGGGAGGACTAGCGGGTGTAGGGAAAACATTAGGAACTCGTACAGTAAAAGGGTGTACTAAATATATTAAGTATTTTCAAAAACTAATTTTAGCAGAATGTTGTGTATTTTGATCTGAGCTAGATTGTTCTATATCGTTGTTTGTAATATTATTTATTTTTATTCGAGATATTGCGTCAGTTACGACATTTGTTGTTCCGGGTTTATATATTATTTTTGGGGTGAAACTTTCTATGTAAGAATACCATCTTAACATTTATACGTTCGGATTTTTATCTGAAATTTTTTTTTAAATCTGGTTGAACTAATTCAGCTGGGTCATCAACAGTATTGTTATTTTTGTAGACACTCTCCTAGAAGTTTCACTATTCTCTCCTCGTAAGTATTTGGTTAAAGGTTTGGCCATTTTTCCGTAATTTCGGACAAATTTTCGGTAATATCCAGTGAAGCCTAAAAAACTTCGAAGCTCTCTAATGTTTTGTGGAGTCGGATACTTTATAATTATGGGATAATTTTCAGGATCTGTTTTATTTACCAAGAAATGCTGTTTCTAATTTAAAGAATTAATATTCTTCAAGAGAGATTTTCATATTAATAATTTGAATTAGATCGGTATAATGTTGTTCAGAGTTGTATTTGAAAACATTATTATATCAACCATATAAACATGGAATTATAAGGGCTTCTACTTTGTCTTTTAATTTGTTCTTTTATCATTCTATCGATTTTATTTTAAAAAAAATCTGAGACTAAAATAGCATAAGGGTATTATTTGCTATAAATTGCCCAATCATTGTCAGTATTTATTTCTCCTCGAATAACTGTTTGAAAAGGAAGGTACATATTTATTTTATAATGATCCTTTTCAATTGTATTCATAATCTTATTTTCAAAATCATTTATTTGATTTGAAATTATTTTTATATTATGAATTTTTCTTTGTCAACGACGGCGTGTTCGGGATTTGTGGATCCCAAACTATTAGTTTTTTTGTTGATGGATAATTCATTGTCGGCGAGATCAGGACTCTTGATCCCGTTTTAGTTTTAAATACTTTTTGTTCATCAAAGTAATTTTATATGATATCTTCTATTAGCGGAAAAGCATTTTTCCTCAATTAAACACAAATCGGTTTTTTCTCTCACTGTCATAATATTCGAGCTTTTCTTTTTTCCCATTATATTCCATGATACCCTTTCCAGCATCCATTTTAGCTACAACTTTCCTTAATGGCTTATACGCAATTACGGAAGTCGATTCTAAACTTTCTATTTCATAAAAGAGATGTATTGCTTTAAATATTTTCCATATATGGTAATATTTTATAATTGAATATCCATGAACTGTAGATACACTCTATTAGGTTTTCAATTATTTGTTATTTTTATAAATTCCCTTCCCAGTACCTTATGGGACTATCTACCTGCATTGAACCCCACGTTGTACCTTAGAAATGTTATTTAACTTCCAATTATTATTTTCTACAAAGTTCCCGTTTGGCGGATTATTCTTTTGTTTATTATTCTGATAATTATTCCAATTAATATTCATTCTATTTGATGTGTTATTATTCTGTCCGGAATCTACTGGATTAAATCTTATGTTGTTTCCCTGATTTTTATTTTTATTCCTATTTATTTTCATTGTCATTGTTAAATTTAAATTTTCAAAACTATATATTAAATTGTTTTAGATTGTTTTCTCTTATTGACGTTTATAGTATTCCCTGTATCTAGCTCTTATTCTATAAATTTATTTTAAAGACTTAATATTATTTTCTGCTCACGATGCTTTTTGTTGTAGTCTTTCTTCCGTTTAGTTGTGCTGATTAGTTTCTGACGAAGTCTTTTCAATTTGGAGTATTTAGTTGTAGCGAGGGATTGCCCTCAGCTCTTCCTTCCTTCTTGGTGTTTTTTTAGTTTTTGAATATTTCTGTCACAGTAGTTAGATGTCGTTGAATTAAGATGTCTGTGAGTTGTTGGCGGCTCAAGTTCCGTTTTATATTTAACTTATTATCGTTAATATTTTTTTAAAACTTTTGAAGTACACCGCCCAACGTTGGGCGCCAATTAAAATTGTTACTTTATAATTTATTTTATTACTTTTAAATATTTATTTGGTGATGGACTTTTTAACTTTTACTATTACTATTACAATTGCTTATCTTTGATTTGATACTGTACACGATATCGTTCCGACTCAAACTTATCTTCTAAATCTTTATCCTAAAAGCCAGAAGCTTTTCTTTAGGATTTTTTTGAACTTTCAAATATGTTTAGGATAAAATCTTTGCACTGAAATTATTTTACAGCATTGTGAAATTCAAATTTGCTGGCTGATTTGCAGTTTGATCGAAGCGCAATAAGTTGATCATGTCTCCAAGTGGAAGTTGTGTTTCCCTTATGTTTGGTTATTTAAAGGGTGGCTAAGTGTTGGCGACAAAAACAAGGGAATGAAGCGTTTCCGACTATATAAAGTCTATATTGTCAGAATTAATAACTAGCCAAGTCGATCTAGCAGTCTTTCCGTCTGTTCGATTGTCTTATGAACGTCGAGATCTCAGGAACTAGAATGTAGAGATTCATCATAGAGATTCTACAGACAAATACGCAGCGCAACAGCCCAAAACTGCCACACCCACATTTTTGAACCAACTTTCAATATTTTTATAATTTCATTCATAATTTTATTAGCCTTGTAAATTTCTATCGATTTGTCAAGAAACTTTTTCCACGCCCACTCTAATGCCCTTAAACCTCTAAGGTTTTTTTTGTATATGTGTTCCGTTTAATTTCAGTACTGGTGTTCCCATTTTCGGTCTTTGTTGTTTTTTAATATCTTAGCGAAAATCCATACTTATTTTTAGGTGTTGCTATGATATTATTATTTTAATTACAATTAGGTGGCGCAATTGAATTGTTTAGCTTGTGAGTGATTGTTTTCCATTTTTAATTACAGAAAACGGAGCAATTATTTCGGTTCTTCGACTCACAAATATTGGCGCATCAAAAATACAGCTGGAGCGCTGTCGTTCATATATAGTATAGTTGTTATTTTGGTTACCTGGTCGCTTTAAATTGGTTCTGAACTTATGTGCAAAATGGCCCAAACGAGTACATTTATTGCATATTTGCTTTAAAGCTGGACAAGCAGGGCTGTTGCCATTATGACCTTTTCGATCACATCTGCCGCACTGAAAATGATTGTTGGGCGACTTCAAGTCTTGCGATATTATCCTTTGTATTTCTTCTGACTTATGTACGTCTATTTCGGTATCAGATGAATTTTCTGGTATGAGTGCAATGAAAATGCTACAGTCTGCAGTTGTGGCCCCGCAAAATGTAGTAACTTGCTTCTTTTCCGAGAGGACGAACCGATTTCTTCGTCTTCCAAATATATTTCAAATGCTCGTAGCCATTTCTTCCATCCAACGCGCAGAAGGGGCTTCTCAATAACCTCACATAGAAACGGCTTAATAATTTTTAATATTCTTCGACTGTGTATCTCATACACCAGTCCCTGACCATTCTCAGATAGTATGTTTTTAGTAATATTCGACTGTGTATCTACTACACCAGTCCCTGACCATTGTCAGATAGTATGTTATTAGTAATATTTGAGTGTTCATCACACCAGTCCCTGACCACATAGTATTTATTTATTTTTTTTAAGCGCCTCATACTCCAAGTACCGGAAGTGACTTTATGTTCTTTTATTTCAAAAATTATGTGTGCCAACACTGTCTGTGCTTAGAACTTTTTTTATTACTCTCTCTCCACCACTCACCAATCGCTCTCATTAACTCACACCTCGCTGCCTTGTCGCTTGTCTCCCTCGAACACGCAAAACTTGCACTTATTTGAACAAAATAACTACTGTATATGTATATGAATGTGTGCATAGATGTAAATATTTTAATATGCCTTTTTGTTTTGTAATTTGTTTTTTTTTTTTTTGTTTAAATTTACGTCGTCCCCAATGTAATTACTCAACAGTATGAGTTATGAGAAATATAATATTTCCAATATGAGAATTCTTTTATTTAATACCTAAACACGTGGTTTCCAACACAACATTTGTTCGCCTGCTTCCTTTGCCAACTCTCAGAAGACTACGGCTCTCAGGCTACTGTTCGCTCTCAGATTCTATCTCAGAGATTGAGCGTTTGCCGATATCTCTCCAGTCCCTCTCGCACCGGTTCCCACAATGTCAATTACTGCACCTTTCTTCAGTTTAAGGTTTAGCTATCTTGGCAAAAAAAGAAAAACCCACATAATCCTAAAAAAGATTTTATTTTTTATGTTGTCTTGCGTAAGGGGAAATTTGTGATTTTGTTTGGATTGGGATTTATGCCGTTTGTGTTAACAATGTGTCCCAAGAATTCCGTTTCTTTCTTCATGAACCTAATTTGTTTTGCTGTAACTTTAAATTATAATCCATGAGTTTTGTAGTGACCCTTCTTATATGTTCCTCCAATGAAGTGGAGTATTTTTTAATTTCATTTAAGTATACTAGGCAATCTTTGTAGATTGTTTATATACTTCCCCCTGAATTAGGTGATCTAATCAAAGCAGTGAAAAATATATTTTTTGTATTGAATCCTGACCTAAGATTTAATTGTCCCTAGTTTCTTTTGAATATTAAAATTTTTGCTTTTTCCCGCATCTGAAGTAATTAACTTTTATTTTTTGTCAAAAAAGACAACTGTGGTACTTTTGTAATTTATAAATGCTATAAATTGTTCAAAAATGTTGGCCTATTATATTATATAGTAATTATAAGAAAATTTAAAAAATTATAGAAATTATATTAAAAATACTATTGCTGGGTAAGATAATCAAGCTTTTCAACGTAATGAGGTTATGATGTAAAAACTTCACATCTTGTATTTTGAATAGGAAGACAAAATATATTTTTATTGATCATTATTTATCATGGATGCTATTTATATGTATTCGGAATGTCCGTGGCTGTTAACTGGCAATTTTAATTTGGTTCTGAAATATTTTGCTCGTCGTCAATTTGGAAGGTTGGACCTTTTGTTCATAACAGGGTTGAAATTCTTAGTATTCGTGTGCGTCTTGAAATCTCAATTCGCAAATAGGCATTTTGGATTGCCCACTGTCAGAAAATTAGTATTCTTAGATGTGGAAATTAAAATTGTTACTTCTTAATTATTTAAAAATTTATTTTATTCGGTGATAGACTTTTTAAATTTTACTATTACAAGACACTTTTTTATTTGCTTATCTTTGATTTGAAACTGTTCACGATCTCGTCCAGATTCAGACAGATCTTTTAAAACCTAATCCTAATCCACTAAACCTGGGCCAGAAGCTTTTCTTTAGAATTTTCTTGAACTTTCAAATATGTTTAGGATAAAAGTTTTCCACTGAAATTATTTCGCAGCAATGTGAAATTCAAATTTGCTGACTTTCTGTTTACTTTAAGTTTGGTTATTTATTCGGTGGCTAAGTGCTGGCGAGAAACACGTACAATGGAAATGCTGCTGAGATTGGAGTTTGAAATTTGTTTATCAACTAGGGCAGATAAACAAACTCTTCCCCTTCATTATGAATTTCGGTTAAACGCTCTCTTAATTCTCTTAAAAATTTTTTCTCTTAAGTATTTTGTTTTCTAAATTAGTGTATGAAATATTATTTATTGTGGTTGTGCCGATGAATCTTGTTAAAAATTACCTGTCTTAATGAAAATTGTTTACATTATTATTTCCATTTATTATAATGGGACCTTCTTAAATTATATCTATATTCTTAGTTTTTCTTCGTATTTTAGTACAACTTAATTTATCTTCATTTAGTAAGCGGCTAAAACAAGTTTTATCTTTACTTAAAATACCATAGTTATTAAATATTGTAGTTCGTTCTTAAAATTAGATTATTCGTTTCAAGTATTTATTGTGACTGATCTAGAGTACAATGTTACTGCACGCAGGCAGCCAAATTACACGCTAAAGAGGATAACACAATAAGAGAAAAAAGCTTTTGGTTACCGCGACCAAAAGAGGGAGACACAGTGCATTGACTTTATTACATATTATTATATATACATACATATTTTCAACACTCCCTCTCAATGCAATATGTCAACCCTTACGGATAATATTTTTATCTTAATTCCAAAATCAAAATACATTTTTGTTATTTTAAACCCATCCCTTGGATACACTTTTCATGTTTAAATCTATTCAAATTCTTGGTTAGAACATCTGCCATCATGTTTTCTGTGGGTACATAATTAACTTCTATTATATTGTTCTTATACAGTCCTCTTATATAATGATATTTTATATCTATATGCTTACTACGTGCATGGAAAGAGTCATTTTTCACCAAGCACTGGGAACTCTGGTTGTCGCTATAAACCTTAGTTGCGTGTGTTTCACCAAAACCCATTTCGTTGACCAATTTCCGGACAAACGCCACTTCCTTCGCTGCCATGGAAAGTGCCACATACTCTGACTCTGTGCTGCTCCTGCAGCAATACATGCCCATCCAGTAAAGGATTTTCGGTCCGTGGTGTCACAAGCCCAATCCGCGTCAACATAGCAATGTATAGGCACACCAGTACGCTCGTAGTGTAACTGCAAATCAGCTGTGCCCCTCAAGTATCGCAGAACTCGCTTTGCACCAGCTTTGTGCTCTTTATGTGGGTCAGAGTTCCGTTGTGATAGTTTAATGACCGAATGCATAATATCAGGACGAGTTGTGATTGCCAGATACATTAATGAGCCAATCAGCGATTGATTCACCTTCTGACAATCGGCCTTGTCACATTTTACTTCAAAGCCTGCTTCCAGGGGATTAGATTCAACTTACAATCCTGCATTGAATAATCATTGAGAAGGCTCTCAATATACTGCATGTGGCCAATCCTGATGCCACCAGTTTCTCCGTCACGTTCAATTTCGATACCCAGGAAATGTCTTAGCTCGCCCCCGTCTACGACATCGAATTCTTTAGAAATTGATTGAACTGGCTATGATAAGGTCGTCTACGTACACTACAACAAGGTTCTTACTTTGTCCAGAACTACGGGTGTAAACACCCGTGTAGGGCATGAAGAAAACCCAATCCTTTCCAGTACTTCATTCAGTAGTTTATTCCATTCTCGGCCGCTCTGCTTCAGTCCATATATAGATTTGTGTAGCCTCAGCACCTTCTTTGGATATCGTTCATCGATGAATCCCTCCGGCTGCCTCATATATACCATTTCGTGAAGATCACCATTCAAATGTGCAGACGAGACGTCCATTTGGTGCATGTAGAGACCGTTTTCCACCGCCAAAGCAATTACTAATTTGATTGATGAGTAGCGTGCCACTGGTGAGAACGTATCCGCACCCTTTTGCGACAAGTCGAGACTTAAAGCGCTCGACCTTGCCCATCTTGTTACGCTTCACTGCAAAGACCCATTTTGACCCAATGGCCTTCTCACCTGCCGGCAAATCCACCAATGACCAGGTTTTGTTTGCACGTGGCTCTTCAACTCCTTCTGCATTGAGGTTCTCCATTCTTCACAGTTCCTTATGGTTAACGCCTCCTTGACGCTTGTTGGAATTGGAACCTCATCCGTACTCATGCCGTTGACCATGTTGTATTGTTTTCGCGGTCTTCCAGGTTTACCAGTATAAATCTTCTTTGGCCGTCCAGGTCCTCTGACTTCGGTGGCTTCATTGTCTTCAGTGGATGACGCTTCTCCCTCTGAATCGTGTTGCTCGACAGACGCAACGTCGTCAACGTGTTTATCTGACACCTGGAAAAAATCATCTTGTTTCTTACCCTCAGCAACACAGACTGGAAGGTGGTGCATCTCCACAAGTTGAACATCGGGAGAAAGGAACTGCTTGCCCTGCCTTCATACCATCATCCTGGTCGTTCTCAAATACAATTACGTCACGAGCAACACAGATATTCTTCCTGATAGGATTGAACAGGCGATATCCCTTAGAAGCATCAGAGTATCCAACCAAAAAATTTTCTTCGCCCTTCGCAGAAAACTTCCTTTTTGTGGATTTGTTAAGCACGATAGCCTTCGAACCAAATATCTTCAGGTGGGACACATATGGTTTTCTTCCAGTCCAAGACTCGAACGGTGTTACATCAGATAATGCTGACGTCTCAGCGCGATTGCGTAGATAAGCAGCAGTATTGATAGCTTCAGCCCATAGTGAGTCGCCGACGCCTGCGTGAATCATCATAGTCCTTGCCATCTCGACCAGGGTTCGGGGTGTGGAAATTTCACCCCACAATTTTGGCAATTCGCCAAGCTTTACAGTTGAGCAGAGCACAGAGAATGATTTCTCGGTATTTAAGTTTTCGCTCTCTCTATGTTCTCCTTTCCTTTGCCTACAGTTTACAGCTGCTGGCCACAGTTCCAACAATTAACTGTTGTTTTCCCGTTAATCAGTTGCTGATTATTTACTTGCACACTCTTCTTAATGTCACTTTTCGCTTTTTGTTTCGCAGATCGAATTCCAAATGCACTTTGTTCGCTTTTTGCAGAATGTTCTTCATTTGCCATACGCCTTTGCCCTTCCTCTTGTAATTTTATTTTTAACATTTTCAATGTGGGCAACTCATCGCGCGTTTCTATTGCAACTACGGAACTTTCAAACGATTCCGGCAAACTGGACAACAGGAGAATACTCAGGACTTCTTCTTGGATCACCAATTGAATTTCTTTTAGTTTTTCAACAACCGCACAAAAATTGTTCACATGACTCGAAACAACTTCTGTTTCAGACATTCTCATGTGCAACAACTGCTTTAGCAAACATATACGTCGTGCCGGTCCTGAGGGAGTGTGGATTTCACTAAGTCTTTGCCATGCCTCTACAGCAGTCTCACAGTTTTTTATATGGTTAATTTGGGATGTCTAAATGTCTTAATTATACTTGCTTTTTCGTCCTTCGCGTCGAACAAAGCCTTTAGCTCAGCACTATCACTTTCGTTTTTAACCATACGTCCACACACCACCCCCCATAATTCCGCATGAATCAAGACACTCGTCATTTGTACCGCCCACGCACTGTAGTTTTCATCATCAAGTTTTTCTATTTGGTTTATTGATGAACTCATTTTCACTTCGATAAGTTTTTCGTATTAAATCCCTGAATCACAATATTTAAAGATGCCGAATATTCTAATTCGTTTAGAACTATTGACTTTTATGTCCGCGTGGGCTGCGCCCATAACCTATTCGTTTCAAGTATTTATTGTGACTGATCTAGAGTACAATGTTACTGCACGCAGGCAGCCAAATTACACGCTAAAGAGGATAACACAATAAGAGAAAAAAGCTTTTGGTTACCGCGACCAAAAGAGGGAGACACAGTGCATTGACTTTATTACATATTATTATATATACATACATATTACATACATATTTTCAACATAGATATTTCATAAAAAGCATTTTCGTATTTTGCAACCTGATTACTTATTAGCAATTTTCCATCATAATGTGAAATGGATCTGGCATAATAAATTTCGCATCTATTTGTTATTACAGGGTATTTGATATTTTGAACACGGAGATAACCATTAGATCTGCACTAATTACAGGCTTTTGTTGTTGATATAGTATTTCTTTAATGTCTTCACTATTTAACATCTTTGTGTTAAATACATCTATTTTTGCCAGTGTAATAGTATCAATTCTTGATCAAAAAAATGTTTTTAAAGTGATCGGAAAGTGATTTTATCTCATTAAACAATTTGGAATTGATAATAAATTGTTGGTTATTGTTTTAAATTAAGTCGTTTATTTTATTCTGTATTGTAATGAAATAACCGTGATCCGGAGTTCCAGCTAACCATTTTCAAACAGTGCCTAACTCCCTTTTTTGATTTAGTTGATAACAGCTGTGACAAAATTAATTCGATTAATTATAGTTCGTAAGTTATTTCCCATTGTGATTTGTGTTCTTTTATATATATCCTGATTCTATATCGATTATTTCTTTATAAAAACATACGTTACTTACGTGGATCATGGCATTCATAAGAACATGCTTTTTTCTTTGAACAGGAAAAATTCGTGATTGGAGCAATCAATTATTTCCAAAGTGGCTATTTCATTACAAATGGTGTTAAAAGTAATAAGAAATGCATTTTCTGTACTTTTAAAAGAAATATAATATTTGTTAAATCATAATATTATTTTTGTGAATAGTATTTCTGTTTCCACTATTGATTATTATTTTGTTAGTATTTCTTTCTACATGTTTCTTTTTATCGGTTCGAAAAATAACATGTTTTGTCGAAATCTTTTATTTAATTGATTTGAAATTATTTTTCCCAAACTATTAGTTTCTCTGTTGACGGATAATTCAACGTCGGCGTGCTCAGGATTCTTTGACCAGAATCTATATAAAATTCCTTCGCCCATTACCGTTTCAGTTTTAAATATCCTCAATTTAAAAACATTTAATTTATCCTCAATTAAACACAAATCGTTTTTATCCTCGTCGAAAAATTCGAGTTTCCAATTTATCCAATTATCCAATTTAGCTCCAATCTCTCTTATCAGATTGAATCCAATTAATAGATCAGATGCTAAAGCCTCAATTTCATAGAATAAATGTTGTGCCCCAAAATATATTTATCAAATTATAATATTTTATGATTGAATATCCATGAACTGTAGATACTCTTTTGTTTATTGATAATTCCCTTTTATTCTCGTAAAAACCCTTTTTTATATAGCACGCGGTATCCATTATATCTATTTGCAAATTGAGCTGTAAAGTTGTTAGACTCTAATTCCTGACACTTTGCCAATGCATTCGGTAGGTTAAGAGAGAAGAGTTTTTCTGAGATTGAACCGTTTATTTCCTCGTTGTCATTATATGAATGGTAAGTTGACAATTCTTTTTTATTTTTATAAATTCCCTTTTTGATATAGCAGGATGTGGCTCCTGTGTCAATTAATATTTTTAGTTGTTTTTTTGTTTTTCTGTCTCTTCTGGTTATATGACGCATTCCCCTGTGGGGCTCTGATCTAAAAAATGATCTTCATCAATGTTATTTCTTCTCATTCCCTTCTGGGGCGGTTCCCTTTTAATGGTGATTTATAATTATTACTCTGACGATAGTAGTTATTATTCGGACGATTTTCATACCTTATGGGACTATCTACCTGCATTGGTTCTGGTGGGGGTTGTACCTTAGAATTGTTATTTAAATTCCAAATATTATTTTGGCCACAGTTCCCGCTTGCCGGCCAATTATTATTGCTATTATTGTTCTAATTATTTTATTTCATTATTATCGACATCCTGACTAAACGCGGAGTCAGCATTTGAACTAAGTAGTGCCATCAGCATTGCATCAAAGTATTGTCACAGAATTAGTTTCGTGTGGGCAATGAACCTCTTGGCGGCCTGGCGGATGGTGCCGAATTGTATGGAAGAAGTGATGTCTTTAGGTGGTATAGGAGCTTCCCCAACAGGAATTTTAACAGGCATCCGATATACTTATTTTTGTTGCAAATTGTACATTTTTTTGGGTATTCCTTTAATGTGATAAATAAATTTGGCCAATAATATAATCTATTGATTTGTTTGTAATTTTCGTCTAGTCCTCTAAGCGCTCGACTCTGTGTTTCTTCTATTATGATAGCATTACTTTCTACGTCTTTCAGAAATATTTTGATAATAAAATTATTTTTTAAGGGTAATTGAATATGATAAAGATCTTCTCATGTGCAACGAATTTAACGGTTTACGGGTTTCATGTATAACATTTTCAAGACTACTTTTAGCAGAATATTGTGTTATTTGATTTGAGCTTAACTGGTTCAATATCGTTGTTCGTAAAATTATTTATTTGTATTCGAGATAACGCGTCAGCTTCGACATTTGTCGTTCCGGGTTTATATAAATTAAAGTAAACGTTTGTTTATTTTCACAAGAAGTTAGTTCGGACCGGTGGTTCTTCTTTATTTTGACAAAAATCGGAAGTAAATTTAAAGTACAAAATTGGGTGGTATTTATACCCCCCAGAACCGTCGCTGCTTCTGCTATCGTCAGTGACAACTCCGTTGCTGATCTGCCATCGTCGCACCCACGGAAGCGCTCCAGACGCTGATCTTGCATTTATTGGCTACTGCAGGGGCACGGACGGATGCGCATGAAAGCCTTTGCAGATTGTTGTGGCGAATTCTTTTGGTGTTAACTCCTCCGCCTTTAAAATTGAGTGCGGTCGTTGGTCGGTTTGTCATCGGTGGTTCCGTTGATATGGAATTTTGTATCCTTTATCAAGATCCGGATCCTTATTACGACGATTCCGGTGATTAGGACGTAGCCCATCAGTATATCGGCTGTGTGGGAGGTTGTTTTTAATAGCTCCAAGGGCTTAGTTTATTGACATTAAGATCCATTACGAATTCTAGTCATAGTTTCTCTTTTAGGTTTTTAATTGTCATTTCGGTTTGGAGGATTGCCGGCATAGGTTGATGGTGAACGGTGTACTTGTTCGTAAAGGCTTGTTCTTCAATTTCTATGGTGGTATTGCTGAAGTTAATGACAAATGACCCATTAAGTGTTGACGTTGTTCCGTTGACTGAGATCTTGCCGCTGAATTTGTTGAGTAAGATAACTCCGGGTGCGACTTCATCAATTGTGGTGATGTGTTGCTTGTTGATTCTAATGCAGGTGGCAGGGCGACTTTTTAGGAGATTTTATAGGCAAGACTAATTACTAACGTCTTTCATTTTTTAATTTTATCTCATTATAAGAATTAAATTTTGTAGTTTTTGCAAATATTTTATCTGTACATGTAATTACATTTTCGGTTTCTATTTTGTTGACATATTAACCAATTTTTATTGGTTTAATTAGAGTTTCTTCGCATAGCTTGGTATCGGTTACTTGCTATGTTTACTTCCTCTATGTGCATGGCTTCCTCAAAGTTTGTGTAAGGTAATTGATTCTGATCTAATATTCTTTTAACTTCATTGATCTCCTCGTCTCCTAGAATTTGATGGTTGCTAATGTCTGCTTTTGCCCACTGTATGGCCTGATTAAGATTAAAAATTTCTTCTTTAAGCATTTGAATATGAAACATTTTAGGCTGTTTATTAAATTTCTATTGAACAGAGTGATTTAATTTATTTTGACAATGATGAGCCTATTAATAACCTGGTTATTGTTGTTAGTTAAAGCTGAATTTATTTTTTCTTGAATTATTTCAAAATCTCTTCTATCTGGGGATCCAGGCAGACATTTCCAAACACTACCTATTAGATCTATATGTCTTTTCCTTATACTCCTGACTTTCAAGCTATTGATTAGGTTTTTAGAAATCCTGACTTCCTCTTTTATGAAGGGTAGGATTGGGTCGTAGGTTTTTAATTTCATTAAGGCTGTCTGGTTTATTTTATCAATTGTATTTTCATATTCCTTTATGTCAATAATATTGATTAATCGAAAGATCCCTGTTTGAACCTGGGCTAGTCCTGTCACAATGCCAGAATTATTGTAGTCCGGTATGTGTACGTCCGCAGCGTACACAGTCAGAAGGGCTCTGTAAATTACGGTGTTTAATAATTTAATAATTTAATTAAACAAATTAGTTTTTTATAAATTATTCTCCCGCTTTTTGCTAGTACTGTAGTGTTTCTGTTTTCATCCTTTCCTTTCGTTCCTTCTTTTTTGTATCTGGCTTACAACTTGGTGCCTAATCTTTTATTGTTTTGTATGAATATTTTTTGTCCAGGATAGTAGTTTTTTATCTGATTCCTACTTTTATTGTGGCGAGCTAAATCTTTTTCCTTTCTGAGCTTGATTTCTTTCTGTCTGTAGTAGTTTAGGGTCAAGATATACTTTTCTGCCAAAGAATAAATCGACCGGTTTCCTGTTTGTGGTTGAGTGTATTGAATAATTATATTTGTCAACTGATTTCTCTATAAGGTCGTTTAATGAACTGTCTAATTTCTCGGCTTTTTGGCATCTAATAATTTCTGAAAGAGTTGAATAAAAGCGTTCGATCTGACCGTTGGCTTAGCTGTTGTAGGGTGGTGCTTTATAAACCTTTATATTGAACTGGTCTTGCAGCATTCGCATTATGGGACCTGATCCAAGACATTTTTCGTTATCTATTATCACTCTTCAGGAATACCGAAGTTTATTAATGTTTCTTTCAGGGGTTGTTTAATGTCTTGGATTGCTCGAGAATTGACTATTTTAACTTGTGCGAATTTAAAAAATTTATCTATTGCTGTGAGGACTACTTGTTTACACGAGAGATAAAAGTCGACGTGAATAATTTGCCCTGGGTATTGTGGTATAGGTGTGCTTTGTAGCTCTGGCTTATTTGGGTGTCTTTCGTATTTTTGTTCTTTGCAGGTCTGACATTCCTTCGTTATTTTTGTGATTTTACCCCTCACAAAAACAGCCCCTGTTTTAACAGCTGCTATTTGTTTTCTCTAATTTTGTCTAATTATTCAGTTTTGTAATTATTAAAAAGTGGATAAATTTCTTGTATTTTCCATAAGGTTTCCTCGTCGGTGTAGATTTCATTTATGACGGACGGATTGAGTCTTTCTTTTAGAATTTGTAGCAAATTGTCTGAATTGAATATTGGTTCTCTAATAGTGTGTATGTGATATGTTGAAAAGACAATTTCAAATTTATAAGATCTATTTCCTTAAGATAGCAGTATTTGATTTTTAAAAACATTTATCGGTTCTTCTGCCATTAGTTTTTCGGGAGAGCTAAAGCTACTGTGCACGGCACTTAGTTCTCCATGCGTTTGCAAGGGAGGTCTACTCAATGCATCGGCAACCACGTTTGCCTTGCTAGGTTTGTGCAAAAGTTCGTGGGTGTATTTTTCTAAAATTTCTTTTCATCTTTTCATTTGATCGTTACTGGATTTTTGGATTGATTGGGTGTGTGAGAGACTCGTGATCTGTGAATATCTTTATTTTGGTTGGACCATACAAAAAAATTCGAAGAGTTTGTATTGACCAAATTATGGCCAGCATTTCTTTTTTTTTCGGTGCGTAACTTTCTTCTGCCTTATTAAGATTCTAGAAATAAACATTATTGGTTTGTCCTCCTGAGCTAATACGGCTCCTATGGCATAATCGGACGCATCGGTGGTCAATTGGAATTCTTTACTATAATCTGGATAAGCTAGAGTTTGTTTTAGTTTATTGAATGCTTCCCTAGCGTTTTCTTCCAGGTAGATTAGCGTTCTGTTTGAAGCATTTTTTTAAATACGGCCTCGGCCCTCTTCCCCTCTTAAAATAATATTTCTTGATAAAGCGACGGTAAAATCCTTAGAGTATTAGAAAGGAACGAAGATCTTTGAGGTTCCTTGGCTCGGGAAATTGTACGATAGCCCTGACTTTTTCGGGATTCTTATTTATTGCAGTATCGGCCACTAAAAACCCTAAAAATTCCACTTCTTTTTTGAAGAATTCGCATTTGTCAAGCTGGATTCGCATATTTGCTTCTTCTAGAATATTAAATATTATCTTGATGTCTTTTATATGGTTTTCCTCTTTTTTGCTAAAGATGATGATGTCATCGATGTATTCGAAACACCTAATATGTTCTCTAAGGATATCGCCCAGCGTTTGTTGAAAAATTGAAGGTGCATTTTTAAGGCCAATCGGTAGTCTGGTCAACTCGTATTTTCCATGGTTAACTGAGAATGCCGTTTTTTCGATATCGGATTTTCTTAGTGGAATTTTGTGAAAGCCGCTATTGGGGTCAATGACTGAGAAAATCTTATTCTGTCCTAGTTGTGCAAGTACGTTGTTAATGTCCGGTATGGGGTATCTGTCTGGAATGGTAACCATGTTCAATTTCCTATTGTCAATTACCATTCTGTGTTTTATCTGTCCTGTCGTTAGGGTCTAATTATGTCGTTTGCGAGTAGCTCTTGTATTTATTTTTCTACTTTTGGTCTAAGAGCCTCTGGGTACGGCTAGTTTCTTGAGTATATTGGGCTCTCGTTTGTACTCTTATAGTGGCTTCTACTGTTGTTGTGAATGTCAGTATTTCGTCCGGGTCTCCAAAAAGATTTTTAAAGTTTGAGGAAATAGTTCTTAAATGTTTCTTTTGAGTTTCTGTAGCGTGTTCTACTTGAGTATCTTGTTGACTTCGCGTGAGGTTTTCTGTTTTATTTTAATTCTTTTTTTATTCTGTACCCCTTTTTCATATTAATTTGGTCTTTTACTTCGCGCAGTGTATCTTTTTCGATAATGTCATCGAAAGTCTTTAAGAAGGGTAGTATAAAACATTTAATAAAAGTATTTTTTAGGTCGAAAGGATTGGCGATTTTATGGTGTGTTATAAGAATTTTTCCGTATTCATTGAGTGTTGCATCATCAGTTTCTGTTTGTTCGTCATTGTACTCTGTAGTTTGTTCGCTAGCGGTGTCTATATGAAAATTTGTCTGTTTTTGGTCTGGCAGTCCTTGGGGTGATGGTCTCTTTTCCTGCTGTCTAAATCTGGATCTGTTCATGTAGTTACCTTGTTTTGTCTGCATAGTTCTATCTATGTCCTTAGGCTCTGGCCTAGGGTGTGGCTTTGGGGCCGATGGTCTTGGTGGCTGTGTTGGTAGGTTGCCATAGTGTTGTTGGTAATTCCCTCCATATTGTTGCTGTGGTACAAAATGAGTTACTCTAGGGGTCCGTGGAACATAAGCCCAGTGTGGAATGAATGGTTGTCGACTTGCGTTTGAGAATTGTTGAACGGATTTTCTTGATAGGTACTCTTCTTCTTGGTCCTCTACCAGGACCTTCGAATTTTCTTAAATGGGTTTGGCTATTATTTGCGTAATTGGTCCTAAATTTTTGGTTTTCCAACTTCTCGCATAGCTGAAGTTTCCAACAGTCTGGGCAAGTCGCCCTTCAGGCCTCTGAAGAAGGTGTCAAGTGCCTTGTCTCTGTAGGATTTGGCAAAAGGATCTATTGATTCTTGTCCCATTTCAATGCAAGTAATTTTGTTCAAAATAAGGTATAGGTGGGTATAAATTCACTGGAAGAAATCCGCTGTACTTTGATTTCCTTGCACCAGCGAGGTCATTTGTGATGATGATTGTGGGTGATCCTGCTAATGATGAATATATTTTTAATATTCTTTCTACGCTTTTTCTGAGCTAAATTATCCTGCTTGGCCAGAAAATTCCCTTAAGCACTTTACTATATCTTGGACTCGTTCTAATTCACTCATGTTAACATTATTGATATGGACCTCTTGATCAAGTAGTGGTGCAGTGTCTGAATTTAATTTTTGGTTCGAAATTCTCTCTACTATTTCCTGAATTTGTCCCTGCATATTGGCTACGTTAAGGGCTTGGTTTACCCTTACCCTTTCGGGGCCTGTGTTATTATTAAGTAGGGCAGGCCTAATTAGATTGTTGGGTTTGCCATGATTATTTATAAAATATTTTTTCTTATTATTTTCTCAAAGTGTTTCTCATATAGGTTTTGTATGTTTTCAGAAAATGTTTTCTGTATTTTCTCGTAAAGATTTTGTATGTTTTATATTTTATAATATTTCTCATATAGATTTCTGTGTGTTTTTCAAATATTTTTTTCTTTACTTTTTTTTATATTTTACATTTTTAGATTATTTCTCATATAGATTTTTGAAAATTTATATTTTCAGTTTTCGAATATATTTTGTATGTTTTTCAGTTGTATTTTCTCTTATTTCTTAACTTTCTTAACTTACAGTATAAAATACATCCTGAACCGGTTATTTGGTATTCTTCCTTTTTGCTTCTGGGGGCTACTGGGGTACCTTCGTAACACTTTTGTCCAGTCGTCTGGACTTTCTACTTTTGACTTTCCTAAATTAGATAATTTTACAGACGGGTCTTACATACGGTATTGTGTTTTCCTTTAGTATTTTATTGTGGAAAGTATGTACACATGTATGCAAAAGTCACATGGCCTGCATATACTCCTGCATAGCAGAGAGTATTTGTAGAGAGAGGATGAGTCGCTCATTTGCATCTAAGCTACATTCTATTTGTAGCTTCGTGGTATGTGACCTCGCATGTGTGTCTATGATCTACGCAGCGTCAGTCGATTGATGAAAGCGAGAGTGTGCAGTTGTTGTTACAATAAAGAGTCAAAAAAAGAAAACAACCACGTGGCTATTTATTTCATGCTAGTCTGACAATATTTAATAATTGTATTCCACAATAATATTTATATATTGAGTTGCTAATATATGTATATACATATAATTTAACTTTGTTGTGGTATAAATTATTTTAAAAAAATAATTTTTTATTTATAACTTATAACTTTATTACAAGACACTTATTCTTATCTAGTGGTTCATTTGTAAAGCTCAAATGGCATACATAAAATTTCCCGTTGTTAATAGAAAAGGCTGTTTTTTCAATACCTGACTCATTCTTTAAGATTTGGTGAAATACTGATTCCAAATCATTTGTTGAGAAATATTTAGACTTTCCTAAGTTAGATACATACGGGTCTTGCATCAGGTATCTGTCCGGCATTGTGTTTTCGCTTAGTTTTTTATAATCAATTACTAGTCGATGTTTTAGAGTTCCATCTTTATTTTGACCCTTTTTGGGCACTACTAAGACTGGTGAAATATAAGGGCTTCTACTTGGTCTTATAATTTGTTCTTTTAGTATTCTATCGATTTCATTATTAACGAAATCTGAGACTGACATAGCATAAGGATATTGTTTTGTATAAATTTCCTTATCATTGTCAGTATTTATTTCTCCTCGAATATCGATTCGAAATGGAAGTTGCATATTTATCTTAGAATCTTAATCTGCGAAATATTGAGTCTAAATAAGCTATGTGATCTTGTAACGATGGCGAGAAAATTATGATGTCATCCAGGTAAACTAAACATCCATCACTCTTTGAAACGTTGCTGGAGCGTTTGTGAGGCCAAACGGCATACGAATGAACTCATAATGTCCTTTTTTTAAATTTTGTTCAAAATCTTATTTTCTAAATCTTTTATTTAAATTGATATTAGATTATGAATTTATTCTTTGTCGGAAAATTCAAGGACGGATCACAAACTATTAGTTTTCTTGTTGACGGATAATTCAACGTCGGCTTGCTCAGGACTCTTTGATAAATACTTTTTACTTTAAATACTTTTTGTATAATATATTATTTTAATGGAAGAACATTTTTTCCTCAATCAAACACAAAAGCACAAAACGTTTTTTCCTCATTGTCATAATATTCGAGCTTTTCTTTTTTCCAATTAAATTTCTTAATAAATTCTGATTCTAAACCTTCTATTTCATAAAATAGATGTTTTGTTTTAAATATTGTTAATATATGGTAATATTTTATAATTGTATATCCATGAACTGTAGATACCCTGATAGACGCGATGTAAAAAAGAGAACAGAAACGAGGAAATGAACATAATGTAAAATAACTATATTAAATAATAGTGTTAGTACGATCTAATTATGTACTAAAAAAGTTAAAATTTATTGCTTTAAGAGCGGCAGAGAGTCAATATTACAGATTATAAAATAAAGTCTATTATAGTCAGAACATAATACCCTGTAACGATTTAAGATATTGATTTAAGATAAGGGGTATATAGTTTCTAGTTCGAGAAGAACACCAAGATCATCAACCGTGTTATTCTGTCCAATGGGCACCCATTAGAGTGTAAGTCGTGCGTAGTGGAATTTTGTGAAAGCCGCTATTGAGGTCAATGACTGAGAAAATCTTATTCTGTCCTAGTTGTGCAAGTACGTTGTTAATGTCCGGGGTAATGGGTAATGGGGTATCTGTCTGGAATGGTAACCATGTTCAATTTCCTAAAGTCAATTACCATTCTGTGTTTTCTCTGTCCTGATGCGTCCCTTTTTTTCGGACAATCCCTATTGGGGAATTGTATGGACATCGTTAGGGTCTAATTATGTCGTTTGCGAGTAGCTCTTGTATTTATTTTTCTAATTTTGGCCTCTGGGTACGGCTAGTTTCTTGAGTATATTGGGCTCTCGTTTGTACTCTTATAGTGGCTTCTACTGTTGTTGTGAATGTCAGTATTTCGTCCGGGTCTCCAAAAAGATTTTTAAAGGAAATAGTTCTTAAAACACGCTACGTGTTCTACTTGAGTATCTTGTTGACTTCGCGTGAGGTTTTCTGTTTTATTTTAATTCTTTTTTTATTCTGTACCCCTTTTTCATATTAATTTTGGCTTTTACTTCGCGCAGTGTATCTTTTTCGATAATGTCATCGAAGGTCTTTAAGAAGGGTAGTATAAAACATTTAATAAAAGTATTTTTTAGGTCGAAAGGATTGGAGATTTTATGGTGTGTTATAAGAATTTTTCCGTATTCATTGAGTGTTGCATCATCAGTTTCTGTTTGTTCGTCATTGTACTCTGTAGTTTGTTCGCTAGCGGTGTCTATATGAAAATTTGTCTGTTTTTGGTCTGGCAGTCCTTGGGGTGATGGTCTCTTTTCCTGCTGTCTAAATCTGGATCTGTTCATGTAGTTACCTTGTTTTGTCTGCATAGTTCTATCTATGTCCTTAGGCTCTGGCCTAGGGTGTGGCTTTGGGGCCGATGGTCTTGGTGGCTGTGTTGGTAGGTTGCCATAATGTTGTTGGTAATTCCCTCCATATTGTTGCTGTGGTACAAAATGAGTTACTCTAGGGGTCCGTGGAACATAAGCCCAGTGTGGAATGAATGGTTGTCGACTTGCGTTTGAGAATTGTTGAACGGATTTTCTTGATAGGTCCTCTTCTTCTTGGTCCTCTACCAGGACCTTCGAATTTTTTTAAATGGGTTTGGCTATTATTTGCGTAATTGGTCCTAAATTTTTGGTTTTCCAACTTCTCGCATAGCTGAAGTTTCCAACAGTCTGGGCAAGTCGCCCTTCAGGCCTCTGAAGAAGGTGTCAAGTGCCTTGTCTCTGTAGGATTTGGCAAAAAGATCTATTGATTCTTGTCCCATTTCAATGCAAGTAATTTTGTTCAAAATAAGGTATAGGTGGGTATAAATTCACTGGAAGAAATCCGCTGTACTTTGATTTCCTTGCACCAGCGAGGTCATTTGTGATGATGATTGTGGGTGATCCTGCTAATGATGAATATATTTTTAATATTCTTTCTACGCTTTTTCTGAGCTAAATTCTCCTGCTTGGCCAGAAAATTCCCTTTAGCACTTTACTATATCTTGGACTCGTTCTAATTCACTCATATTAACATTATTGATATGGACCTCTTGATCAAGTAGTGGTGCAGTGTCTGAATTTAATTTTTGGTTCGAAATTCTCTCTACTATTTCCTGAATTTGTCCCTGCATATTGGCTACGTTAAGGGCTTGGTTTACCCTTACCCTTTCGGGGCCTGTGTTATCATTAAGTAGGGCAGGCCTAATTAGATTGTTGGGTTTGCCATGATTATTTATAAAATATTTTTTCTTATTATTTTCTCAAAGTGTTTCTCATATAGGTTTTGTATGTTTTCAGAAAATGTTAAAAAAAAAAAAAAAAATATTTTCTCGTAAAGATTTTGTATGTTTTATATTTTATAATATTTCTCATATAGATTTCTGTGTGTTTTTCAAATATTTTTTTCTTTACTTTTTTTATATTTTACATTTTTAGATTATTTCTCATATAGATTTTTGAAAATTTATATTTTCAGTTTTCGAATATATTTTGTATGTTTTTCAGTTGTATTTTCTCTTATTTCTTAACTTGCTTAACTTACGGTATAAAATACATCCTGAACCGGTTATTTGGTATTCTTCCTTTTTGCTCCTGGGGGCTACTGGGGTACCTTCGTAACACTTTTGTCCAGTCGTCTGGACTTTCTACTTTTGACTTTCCTAAATTAGATAATTTTACAGACGGGTCTTACATACGGTATTGTGTTTTCCTTTAGTATTTTATTGTGGAAAGTATGTACACATGTATGCAAAAGTCACATGGCCTGCATATACTCCTGCATAGCAGAGAGTATTTGTAGAGAGAGGATGAGTCGCTCATTTGCATCTAAGCTACATTCTATTTGTAGCTTCGTGGTATGTGACCTCGCATGTGTGTCTATGATCTACGCAGCGTCAGTCGATTGATGAAAGCGAGAGTGTGCAGTTGTTGTTACAATAAAGAGTCAAAAAAAGAAAACAACCACGTGGCTATTTATTTCATGCTAGTCTGACAATATTTAATAATTGTATTCCACAATAATATTTATATATTGAGTTGCTAATATATGAATATAATTACAACTCCGCGGTTTGTTGGTTTATAAAAAAAGTATTTTTATTGATCAAAAACTTAAGCGAATGTCGGAGACAAATTCACGTCTTACACGCTTAGCAAACCCTTGGCTGAGCTTATTTACTTCTTCATATTGAGCGTACATAGGCTCTCATTTATGTTTACGTTAATTAGGCGCTCTCTTGAGTGGATTGCGCATGGATATAGATCAGCCGAGTTTGAGCTACGTGGAAAGTTTTGACCCTTAAAGCTGTGTTAGCAGTTTTGACCCTCTGGTGGGAGTCGCGAATGCGGCTGCGGATGTTTATGTCTGTTGGATTGGGTGCCTTCTTGAGTGGATCACTCATGGGTACTGATCAGCCGAGAACTTGAGCTGCGTAAGCGGTTTTGACCCTTTGGTGGGAATAACTGATTCGGCAGCGGATGTTAATGTTTACATTAGGGTAGGCTGGATTTGTTATTGTCACCAGAATTTGGGTTCTTATTGGATACATGATTTTATGACTTATATCCTAAGGCATTCTATGATTTTGTGTATGGCTGTTCCTATGTGGTTATGTATGTGTGTGTGTGTGTAAGTATATGTGGTCTTATACTATGGCACATATGCTACTTCCCCATCCTTTAAATTTAGCCTGTCCTCAGGCGGATATTCTAGGATACAATACAGGATTAGTATCAAATACTGTATTTATATTTTCTGTTGTTGTGTTATTTTGTTGTTCAATTTGTTGTGGATTCTCTTTTTTATATTTAACAATTAGTTTTTTGGGAATGCCTTTATATTTATAAATAAAATATAGTATAAGTGTAAGTATTATAATAGCAAGTATAGTTAATGTAATAATTTGTAATGTGTTGTATGTATTAGTGTGTTCTTTAATTATTTCTTTAGCATTTAGATATGATAGTGGTTCTAATTTTGTTACATTGTTATTGATATAGACCGTTTGTGTGTAGTCTAGTGTTGTGCTTGTAATTAATATGTTTTCTATTTGAACAGAACAATTAAAGGCTTTTATTATATTGTCTCCTTCTATTATAATTTCTCTATTAATTATACAGTTTTGATTTAATACAATTTTTGATAATTTCCAAGTTAAAATTATGTTTGGTTCTACATAAGTTATTCCAATATTGTTATGTGTTTTTGAATATCTTCATTCTGTTGGTATTTGATTTAATATTCCTGTAATACATTTGTTTATTATTGGCTTTCTTGAGTTTTGTTTGTAAACTTGATTATCTTGAATATAATATTTATCATTTACATTTTCTATAAGTATATTATTATTATTATTATATTATTGCAGTTTTTATGATGTCTCTAGGAATATGGGAAATAATAAGTATTTCATTTGCATCTGATTTTAACCACGTAGAAGTTTTTATATTTAGCAATTTTTCGGAATTTACATGTGATAATGGATCATGTCTTAATAATTTGGGATTAAAAATACCAAGTCTTGTTAATTGCATACCAAGTTCTATATCTTCAATGTATTCGGTAAACTGTTGTAAGTTAAATACTAAAAGTTCTAGTCTTCTGTCACCTTCACTTATTGCGCTTAAATGGTTGATTACTTCAATGCCTCTATTGACTACTTCTATAACTTCATTCAATTCATTAATTTGAATACTATGTTGAGAAAGATCGTATATTTTTTGTTCTAATTCTTCTTTGTCATTTTGATCTAAAGTGCCAAAAAGGTATTTATATGCGGTACCTATAATATTTATTAAACCACGTTTATTGCGTTTTATTATTCTTATTCCATTCATTTCTCTGTCTAATTTTTCAGTTAAATATTGGATTTGGGCTATAGTACCATATTCTTCAGCTTGTTTAATTAAATTTGCAAAAGTTTGTTCGGTCTTTGTTAAGTTTACGGACAAATAGTGATATTCATAGTTTATAGGTATATTAATTGATCCTGTTTTAAATATAAGATATCCATTTTTAGCTTGTATCGGGTTCACTTCTAGGCTTTAACCACGGACGGCACGGATGAAACATATTATAAGTGTTATTATGAATAACTGTTTAATCGGACCCCACTTGATTTTCGGGAGTTGAGCTGGAATTGTATTTACTTTTATTAATTCTCTTTTGTTTTTTAAATTTAGATTTATAATGTTCAACTTTTCTTCCTCTATTTGTTTCTTCGTAATGTATCTCATCTATTTGTTCTACGTGTCCTGTTTTCTTAAATGGGTTAGTTGTTTTACTTTTTACCAATGGTGCTTGTTTATATCTAGTATCTACTTCATAGCTATGTCTATCTTTATTCAACTTATCTATTTTTGATTGTTTCTCTTTTTGGGTGTCATATGCAGGTGTTCCTGCGTAAAGGTAAAATATCAGCTGGTGTTCTCCCAGTTGTATTGTGTTTAGTTTTGTGGTTATATACATAGAGAATAGTTTCAAATTGTGTTATCTTATTTTCTGGGTCGGACTCACTATTAATGATTCTTAACTTTTCATTGACTGTTTTATGGAATCTTTCAATGTCAGAAATTCCATTTTTACTTGTGATATTTATATTCACATTCTCGGACCTAAGCCATAAATGTAACGCGGAACATATAAAAGCTGAATCTTTATCGGCCTTTATTTCGGACGGTTTTCCCATTTCATTGAAAATTTTAAGAAGAGCTCTTTTTGCTTCCAGCCAGTCATAATAATATTTTTGAATAAATGTCAATGCATGACAGGAACGTTTTATTATTGATTAAATAAAAATCTATAACATATTTTTCTCTGGGATTAAAAGTTTCTGGTGTTAACTCATATCTTAGTTTAGTATCTCTATGTTCTGTTTTGGATATGTTACATACTTCGCATTCATTAATAATGTTCTGTATTAACTTTTGGTAGTCTGGGTAATAATATTTTTCTTTAAAAAGGTTAGTTTGTTTCTCTATTCCTGGGTGTAAAAGTTCTCTGTGACTTTTTATAATTATTTCTTTAAATTCGGAATATGTTTCAATGTCTTTTAATTTGATGTTTGATTTCATAACTTTAGTTATTTTATTCGGACTGACAATTTCTATGTAAGCGTTTTGAAATGTAAGGAAATCTATTTCGTTATGAAAGAAAATTACGCTTCTTTTGGTACATAAATATTCTTTAATTAATTCACCAAATCAAAGATGAGCTGGAAAAGATCGGGCACAAGGTTCTCGATATTCACACACCGCTTAGGCGAAACGAACCGGGTACCTCAAAGCGTCGCCAGTCAATATGTTCTTCCTAAATATTGCTGCTGCGGCAAACAATAAGGAGATCCTGGCGGTAAAGGCACTATGCCATATGAGAGTAGTTATTGAGCCTCTCCGCAAGCGTAACGCTATTGTCCAGTGCCATCGTTGTCAGCAGTTTGGCCACACAGCCAAATACTGCTGTAAGGCCCACATTTGTGTGAAATGTGCCGGCGAACACCCAGCCAAGGACTGTACCAGGCCACGCATCGAGCTGTGCACTTGCTACAACTGTGGAGGCCAGCATCCTGCAAACTATAAAGGTTGCAGCAAGCTACAAGCGTTCCTGCAGCGATCCAGACCCAGAAGTGGAGTGGCTGGAAGAACAGAAGTAAGCGAGCGACCAACTCCACGGGGCTTAGCTGGAGGTAAGGAGATCCCCTCTTCTCGAGGCGGAATATCTTATGCAGATGTGGCTAGAGGGTCCATTCACCACAAGCAACCAATGAGCCTGACGCACCAGCAACAGAAGCAACAGCAACAGCCCTATGATGGAAGCCCCAGTCGTCAAAGGAGCCGCAGCCGGACAAGGGCGTCTAGGGGTACACTCCAGCGCTCGACGGATGCTAGCAGCAGCATTGAAGCCATCCTGCAGACGCTTAATGAGAACATTAATTCTTTGCGCTCGATTCAAGAGAAGCAAATGGAATTAATGATGATGATGATGAAGCAACAGCAACAACAGTCACATCAGCAGGGGCAGATTATCAATCTGCTCACTGCTCTCCAAGCGCGTCAAGCGCCATAATGATGCCGCTGCGCATCCTAGTGTGGAACGCCGACGGCGTATCCACGAAGTTGCCTGAAGTAGAGTGCTTCGTGCGACGTCACGAAATCGATGTATTACTGCTCAGCGAGACACACTGCAAGGGGGCAGAGACGCCTAAGCTATTCGGATTTGTAGCCTACACTGCCAATGATCCGAGTGGTGGCAACGCCAAAGGCGGAGCAGCTATCTTAATCAAAAATAGCCTTGCCCACTTTCCGCTAACACCAATAGCCACTGCCAAGGTGCAACTTGCGCCGGCGGTTATTGAAACGGCACTTGGTCCTATAAGCTTTGGAGCGGTCTACTGCCCACCGAGATTTGCATGGACTACGGACGAGTTTAAGGACATTTTGGAAGAGTTCCAGACGAAGTTCATTGTTGCAGGCGATTGGAACGCGTCCCACTGGCTCTGGGGTGCGTGAAGGAGCAACCAAAGAGGCATTGCATTAGCGAATCTCGTCCTAAATTCGGAGGTGGACTCGCTAGCATCAGGAGGACCAACAAGATACCCGTACGGCTGTAGAGGCTCACCAGGGTACATCGATTTTGCACTGACAAAGGGTGTGCTGGGCATCCACGCTAACATAAGTGCGGTTGTTGAGCTTAGCTCCGACCACCTGCCTCTGGTAATTACGCTGGATGCGGGGGCAATATCCTACCCTAAGATGGAGCGGCTTATCACTAGGCGTACTAACCTGGAGGTATTCCAATCTCAACTGGAGTCCACACTGCCCCTCAACACTGCCATAAACTCTGGACAGGACGTTGATGATGCTATCGAACTGCTCACCAACAATATCAAGTCAGCAGCTAGATTGGCAACTCGCAGCATATCTCGGCAGCCCGCGGCAGATCGAATCCCAATACCCAGGGAGATCCTGCTGCTTATAGCTGAGAAGAGGCGCTTACGCACTAGGTGGATGAGGTCTCGGCACCCGTCGGACAAAACGGAATGGAACCGAGCTCTGAGTAGGCTCCGATGCGCGTTGGTGCTGCACAAAGCCGCATGGTTCGACGAAAGGCTTGCCAATACCGGAGTCGAAAGCGAGGCGACGCATTCGCTGTGGAAGGCCACGCGCGCAATCAAAAGGCGTTGCACGAGGAAGGCGCCTCTAGTCGATAGCAACGGGACATGGTGTCGGACCGACTTGGGACAAGCGGAGGTATTCGCTGCGCACCTCGCTGAGCGATTTCAACCATTCAAGCTTGCCAGCCTGCAACAGGTTGAAGAAACTCAGGACCAGCTGAACCAAGCGCTTCAAATGGATATGCCAATCACGCCGTTTGAACCCTGCGAGGTAGCCGAAGTCATTGTGCGCCAGAGTAACAACAAAGCACCTGGACATGACGTCATCTGCAACGCCATATTGAAGGCCCTGCCCAGACAAGCGATCCTCTACATAACGTTGGTTTTCAACGCTATTGTGAGGTTGCAATACTTCCCTTATCAGTGGAAGCTCGGGATAATCTCCATGATCCACAAACCTGGCAAGCCGGAAAGGGAGCCCGCCTCCTACCGGCCGATCAGTCTCCTCCCTTCAATTTCGAAGGTGTTTGAGAGACTGATTGCTGTCCGGATTGTAAGGATTATGGAAGCCCAGGGGATTACCCCTGAGCACCAGTTCGGTTTCCGTGCTGGCCACTGTACTGTCGAGCAGCTCCATCGAGTCGTCGAGCAAATTCTGACTGCCTACGACAGTAAGGAATATTGTAACAGCCTCTTCTTGGACATTCGAGAAGCGTTTGATCGAGTGTGGCACATTGGACTCCAACTGAAAATCAAGCAGACGCTGCCTGCTCCATATTTTGGGTTGCTGAAATCGTACCTGGAAGGAAGGAGGTTCGCTGTGCGCTTTCATTCAGCAATTTCCACCGAGCACAACGTGGCAGCTGGTGTTCCACAAGGTAGTGTCCTCGGCCCCCTGCTCTACTGCCTGTATAGCCACGACATGCCGCAGCCAGATGTAAGCCTTTACGGGAAATCTATGTTGGCCACATTTGCCGATGACGTGTGCGTCACCTACAGGTCCCGATGCGAGCACGACGCAGCCGATGGTATCCAGGACTTTGCATACCGGTTCTCGGAATGGGCAAGACGATGGAATATTGGCATCAATAGCAGTAAATCCAACAACGTCTGCTTCACTTTAAAGCGGAGAACGCCACCACCCGTCTACATCGAGGAAGTCCCCGTACCACAGCCGAACGCAGCAAAGTACCTTGGAGTGCTTCTGGATCGCAGACTCACATTTTCCAAGCATGTGACCGACATCAGAACGCGCCTACGTGCTAAGGTGGCGAAGCACTACTGGCTACTTTCTTCGCGCAGTAAATTGTCGCTATCCAACAAGCTGACAATTTACAAACAGATCCTAGCACCAAACTGGAAGTATGGGTGCCAAATCTGGGGCTTAGCCTGCGACAGCCACATCAAAAGGATCCAGGCTATTCAAAATAAGGTAGCAAGACTCATCACCGGCTGCGAGTGGTTTGTTCGAAACACCACCCTGCACAGAGACCTGAAACTCGCAACGGTATTTGACGAAATAAACAAGCACTCGAGCAGATACCATGACAGGCTGGAGCGCCACAGAAATCGGCTGGCCAGCGCTTTAAACAGATCTCGCCCACCAAGGAGGCTCAATAGAAGGCAACCGAGGGATCTCATTACCCGATCTCCTTTGACAAGGGTCCGCAGAAGCTGACGCTTATCTTAAATCCTATTTGTTATATGTGATTGTTATGTAATTGTAGTTAAATTACTGTAAATTTGAAAAAGCTAACTATAGTTAGCCGGCGAGCCCAAATGGGCTGAATTAATAGATAAGAAGGACACAAAGGGGCTTCAAGACTTCCCCGTATGCCTTAATAAATAAATTATAAAAAAAAAAAAAAAAAAAAATTCCTTGGCATGGACATTTGTCATTTCTATGTAATGAATTTTAATTTTTGTTTTATGAAAGTATCTTTTAGTTTCTACGTTATTATTATCGTCTTTTATAAATTCTATCTGCCTGCTGTAGTAATTAATTGGTCTTTCCGTTAAGGAAATATAAGATTGGTTATCTTCTTGAGCACTGTGAATAGTAGCTTGTGTTGGTAACGAAATGTTACTGGAGGTTTCTCCTAGGAAGTTTTCTTCAATTTTTACTCTCGATAGAGCATCTGCTACATGGTTTTCTTTACCAGGGAGATATTTGATATGATAGTCAAATTCATTTAATTTGATTTTCCATCTCTGAAGTTTCATGTTTGGCTCTTTAATAGAATCAAGCCAAACCAATGGCCTGTGATCACTATGGATCTCGAATTTTCTACCAAATAAATAGGACCTGAAATATTTAGTGGCCCAAACAATAGCAAGGAGTTCCTTTTCTATTGCGGAATAATTAACTTCATGTTCGTTCAGAGTTCTGCTAGCATAGCATATAGGTTTATGCTCTTGCGATAATACCGCGCCTATAGCAAAATTGCTAGCATCAGTAGTTAATGAAAAAGACTTTTTAAAATCTGGGTGTATTAATATGGGATCGGACGTTATTAACACTTTTAATTTTTCAAAAGCTAAGTAATAGTCTGAATCTTTGATATTTATTATTGAGCCTTTTTTTAGTCGTAATGTCATTGGTTTTGCTATTTTAGCGAAGTTTGGAATAAATTTGCGGTAAAAACCGCAAAGACCAAGAAATGATTTTATTTCCTTAGTGGACTTTGGTATAGGGAAATTCACTACGGCTTTAATTTTTGCGGGATTTGGTTTAATACCATCTGTTGTAATTATATGCCCTAAGAATTCAGTTTCCTTTTTTAGGAATTCGCATTTATCTAGCTGTAATTTTAAATTTGCTTCTCTGAGCTTTAAGAATACATTTCGCAAAGACATTATGTGTTCTTCCAATGAAGTGGAGTACACAATTATGTCATCCATATATACGAGACAGTTTTTGTATATTAAATCTGCTAAGAGATTATTCATGCAACGTTGAAAAGTTGCGGGTGCATTTTTTAAACCAAATGGCATTCGAGTATATTCAAAATGACCATTTTTGGTTGAAAAAGCTGTCTTCGCTATAGAATTTTCATCCATTTGTATTTGATGAAAACCTTTTGCGAGGTCAATGGTTGTAAAGTATTGGCAATTTCCAAGCTTATCCAATATTTCATCCATTACTGGTATTGGGTATTTGTCATCAACGGTTATTTCGTTGAGGTTGCGATAGTCAATGACTATGCGAAATTTCGATTTCCTTGATGCATCTTTTTTGGGTACTACCCAAACAGGAGAGCAATATGGAGAATTCGATTTTCTTATGATTCCTTGTCGAATCATGTCTTTCATTTGGTTTTCGACTTCTTCGTCGAAGCTTTGTGGGTATTTATATGGACGTCTGTAAATTGGGTCTTCGTGTTTAGTTGTTATGACATGTTTAGTTGTACTTGTGAAGGTCAAATTTTCACCTTCTTTGTACTGTATGTCACTAAACTCGTATAAGACACTGGTGAGGGCTTTCCTCTCTTCATCGTTTAGATGATCAAGTCGAAATTCATTTGTTTCATTGAGTTCGTTGTCAATTACAAAATTGACATACTCAGTATTTGGGGAATCTAATAAGTTTTCTTTTAAACTCTCTTTAGGTGTTTCCTCTTCTTCGTTAATATCTTCAAGTCGCAATTTAAATGTGTATTTATTTAAAGTGACTGTATTGGATGTATAGCATATAGTTGCTTTGGAATCTTCCAAATATTCCCTGCCTAACAAAATGTCGTATTTTTCTGAGAATT
This sequence comes from Drosophila melanogaster, assembly GCF_000001215.4. Classification (NCBI taxonomy): domain Eukaryota; kingdom Metazoa; phylum Arthropoda; class Insecta; order Diptera; family Drosophilidae; genus Drosophila; species Drosophila melanogaster. The sequence continues at coordinate 1,771,870 of NC_024512.1, read as the reverse complement.
TATGTAAATAAAATGTTTGCTTTGTCGGACATAATTTACTAGGTTTTAATGTAATTTTGGATTTTAAAATAATTTGACCGTTTATTGTATGTACATCTAATGGAGCTTTTGAGTTGATCGGACAATTGAAAAAATTTTTACTCATCAAATTTATTGATGAACCTGTGTCAATCAAACATTTAAGTTTGATATCGTTCATAGTTATTTGTATGAAGGGGTATGTTCTTCTTCTACTTCTGATTCCGATCCCGAGGCAAGTTGATAAAATTTTCACTGGTATCCATTTTAGACTGACCACTGGAACTTTCACGCTGCCTTTTTTGGGGCTGGTTAGTAGTAGAATAAGATGTGGGTTTTTGAAAATTTAGAGCGTTTTGCGCTCTACCTTGTTCTAACTTTTGTTTGAACTCATTGTATGTCGCTTGGTTGCTTTCAACTTTTTTTGAATTATTACTTGCATAATTATTTCGATTTTGACTTTGCTGTGCTTGAATATAATAAGGTTTTATACCTTGGTCATTATTATTTCCTTTATTCTTCTGAGAACCATTATTTTTACTACTGCTTTGTAGTGTAGATGGACTGTTTAATTTGGCTTTAGCTTTTTCTGTATTTAATACAATTGTATCGTAAAGGCCTTCCCTTTGTGCTACTTGTCTTAATAATGTTGTTGTTGTAATATCATATCTTGCTAATGTCATGAACATTCTGTCTGGAATTCTTTTATAAATTACATCTTTAATAGTATTAGCCATTGCGGCGGTATAAAGAGTTGTATTTGTATAATTATTTTCTAATGATAATTTACTTGAAATTTCGAACATCTTATTTTCTAGTTCTTCTACAAACTTACGAATACTACCACTCCAGTAGGTGTTGTAAAGTCTTCTTAGCAACTCTTCGTATGGGATTTGGGTTTTAAATTCATCAATGAGGACTGATCGTAGTTCAGCCCAAGTGTTGCACTGTTGTAGCTGGGATACTTCTTGTGCATGTTGGGACAGCTGCCTCTCGATGGCACTGTAGAGTACACTATGGTGCCTCTTGTCTGTTGTCGGGTATAGGGACATCACGAAGTCCACACGTCTCACAAATGATGCCAGTTCTCTTGTGGAACCGTCAAATGTTGAGATGTGACGAATCTGGCCCAAAGCCTGATTCAAATGTAATTCAGATAGAATCATAATTTGTTCGCTGGGTTGTGCCATGTTGTTGGCTATAGTTGATTTTTCTTTGTATCACTTTGTAGCAGTCCAATCAATGCTAGATGGGCTACACAACCTGGTAACAGTCACACCTTTTATTTATTTTGGTGGGTCACACTTTAATGGTCACTTGCAGTTTTTTAATTTATATTTGTATTAATAGTATCCAACATCGAGAGTTAGATAACTGTTCACAAATATTTTGTCACATAAGTTCTTTTGCGGATCTGCTTTGTATAAACTGAAGCACAAGCGAAACTTTGTTCGTCACGAGTTGCGCTTTATTAATCTCGAACTTATCTATTAGCTCTAAGAGATTATGTTCACACGCGGATCCTACCGGCTGCGCCAATTACAACTTCGCGGTTTGTTGGTTTATAAAAAAAGTATTTTTATTGATCAAAAACTTAAGCGAATGTCGGAGACAAATTCACGTCTTACACGCTTAGCAAACCCTTGGCTGAGCTTATTTACTTCTTCATATTGAGCGTACATAGGCTCTCATTTATGTTTACGTTAATTAGGCGCTCTCTTGAGTGGATTGCGCATGGATATAGATCAGCCGAGTTTGAGCTACGTGGAAAGTTTTGACCCTTAAAGCTGTGTTAGCAGTTTTGACCCTCTGGTGGGAGTCGCGAATGCGGCTGCGGATGTTTATGTCTGTTGGATTGGGTGCCTTCTTGAGTGGATCACTCATGGGTACTGATCAGCCGAGAACTTGAGCTGCGTAAGCGGTTTTGACCCTTTGGTGGGGATAACTGATTCGGCAGCGGATGTTAATGTTTACATTAGGATAGGCTGGATTTGTTATTGTCACCAGAATTTGGGTTCTTATTGGATACATGATTTTATGACTTATATCCTAAGGCATTCTATGATTTTGTGTATGGCTGTTCCTATGTGGTTATGTATGTGTGTGTGTGTGTAAGTATATGTGGTCTTATACTATGGCACATATGCTACTATATACATATAATTTAACTTTGTTGTGGTATAAATTATTTAAAAAAAATAATTTTTTATGTATAACTTATAACTTTATTACAAGACACTTATTCTTATCTAGTGGTTCATTTGTAAAGCTCAAATGGCATACATAAAATTTCCCGTTGTTAATAGAAAAGGCTGTTTTTTCAATACCTGACTCATTCTTTAAGATTTGGTGAAATACTGATTCCAAATCATTTGTTGAGAAATATTTTGACTTTCCTAAGACCCGTATGTATCTGGGTCTTGCATCAGGTATCTGCCCGGCATTGTGTTTTCGCTTAGTTTTTTATAATCAATTACTAGACGATGTTTTAGAGTTCCATCTTTATTTTGACCCTTCTTGGGCACTACTAAGACTGGTGAAATATAAGGGCTTCTACTTGGTCTTATAATTTGTTCTTTTAGTATTCTATCGATTTCATTATTAACGAAATCTGAGACTGACATAGCATAAGGATATTGTTTTGTATAAATTTCCTTATCATTGTCAGTATTTATTTCTCCTCGAATATCGATTCGAAACGGAAGTTGCATATTTATCTTAGAATCTTAATCTGCGAAATATTGAGTCTAAATAAGCTATGTGATCTTGTAACGATGGCGAGAAAATTATGATGTCATCCAGGTAAACTAAACATCCATCACTCTTTGAAACGTTGCTGGAGCGTTTGTGAGGCCAAACGGCATACGAATGAACTCATAATGTCCTTTTTTTAAATTTTGTTCAAAATCTTATTTTCTAAATCTTTTATTTAAATTGATATTAGATTATGAATTTATTCTTTGTCGGAAAATTCAAGGACGGTGTGTTCATGTTTTGTGCATCACAAACTATTAGTTTTCTTGTTGACGGATAATTCAACGTCGGCTTGCTCAGGATTCTTTGATCCCAAGCGGATCAACGGATGACGAATAATTCAACGTCGGCTCCCGATTCTTTGATAAATACTTTTTACTTTAAATACTTTTTGTATAATATATTCTTTTAATGGAAGAACATTTTTTCCTCAATTAAACACAAAAGCACAAATCGTTTTTTCCTCATTGTCATAATATTCGAGCTTTTGTTTTTTCCAATTAAATTTCTTAATAAATTGTACCCAATTAGTAAGTCTGATTCTAAACCTTCTATTTCATAAAATAGATGTTTTGTTTTAAATATTGTTAATATATGGTAATATTTTATAATTGTATATCCATGAACTGTAGATACCCTGATAGACGCGATGTAAAAAAGAGAACAGAAACGAGGAAATGAACATAATGTGAAATAACTATATTAAATAATAGTGTTAGTACGATCTAATTATGTACTAAAAAAGTTAAAATTTATTGCTTTAAGAGCGGCAGAGAGTCAATATTACAGATTATAAAATAAAGTCTATTATAGTCAGAACATAATACCCTGTAACGATTTAAGATATTGATTTAAGATAAGGGGTATATAGTTTCTAGTTCGAGAAGAACACCAAGATCATCAACCGTGTTATTCTGTCCAATGGGCACCCACTTAGAGTGTAAGTCGTGCGTAGTGGAATTTTGTGAAAGCCGCTATTGAGGTCAATGACTGAGAAAATCTTATTCTGTCCTAGTTGTGCAAGTACGTTGTTAATGTCTGGTATGGGGTATCTGTCTGGAATGGTAACCATGTTCAATTTTCTATAGTCAATTACCATTCTGTGTTTTCTCTGTCCTGCTGCGTCCCTTTTTTTGGGACAATCCCTATTGGGGAATTGTATGGACATCGTTAGGGTCTAATTATGTCGTTTGCGAGTAGCTCTTGTATTTAATTTTCTACTTTTGGTCTAAGAGCCTCTGGGTACGGCTAGTTTCTTGAGTATATTGGGCTCTCGTTTGTACTCTTATAGTGGCTTCTACTGTGTTGTGAATGTCAGTATTTCGTCCGGGTCTCCAAAAAGATTTTTAAAGTTTGAGGAAATAGTTCTTAAAACACGCTACGTGTTCTACTTGAGTATCTTGTTGACTTCGCGTGAGGTTTTCTGTTTTATTTTCATATTAATTTGGGCTTTTACTTCGCGCAGTGTATCTTTTTCGATAATGTCATCGAAGGTCTTTAAGAAGGGTAGTATAAAACATTTAATAAAAGTATTTTTTAGGTCGAAAGGATTGGAGATTTTATGGTGTGTTATAAGAATTTTTCCGTATTCATTGAGTGTTGCATCATCAGTTTCTGTTTGTTCGTCATTGTACTCTGTAGTTTGTTCGCTAGCGGTGTCTATATGAAAATTTGTCTGTTTTTGGTCTGGCAGTCCTTGGGGTGATGGTCTCTTTTCCTGCTGTCTAAATCTGGATCTGTTCATGTAGTTACCTTGTTTTGTCTGCATAGTTCTATCTATGTCCTTAGGCTCTGGCCTAGGGTGTGGCTTTGGGGCCGATGGTCTTGGTGGCTGTGTTGTCCCTCCATATTGTTGCTGTGGTACAAAATGAGTTACTCTAGGGGTCCGTGGAACATAAGCCCAGTGTGGAATGAATGGTTGTCGACTTGCGTTTGAGAGAATTGTTGAACGGATTTTCTTGATAGGTCCTCTTCTTCTTGGTCCTCTACCAGGACCTTCGAATTTTCTTAAATGGGTTTGGCTATTATTTGCGTAATTGGTCCTAAATTTTTGGTTTTCCAACTTCTCGCATAGCTGAAGTTTCCCAACAGTCTGTCACATTTCAATGCAAGTAATTTTGTTCAAAATAAGGTATTGGTCCGCTGTACTTTGATTTCCTTGCACCAGCGAGGTCATTTGTGATGATGATTGTGGGTGATCCTGCTAATGATGAATATATTTTTAATATTCTTTCTACGCTTTTTCTGAGCTAAATTCTCCTGCTTGGCCAGAAAATTCCCTTAAGCACTTTACTATATCTTGGACTCGTTCTAATTCACTCATATTAACATTATTGATATGGACCTCTTGATCAAGTAGTGGTGCAGTGTCTGAATTTAATTTTTGGTTCGAAATTCTCTCTACTATTTCCTGAATTTGTCCCTGCATATTGGCTACGTTAAGGGCTTGGTTTACCCTTACCCTTTCGGGGCCTGTGTTATTATTAAGTAGGGCAGGCCTAATTAGATTGTTGGGTTTGCCATGATTATTTATAAAATATTTTTTCTTATTATTTTCTCAAAGTGTTTCTCATATAGGTTTTGTATGTTTTCAGAAAATGTTTTCTGTATTTTCTCGTAAAGATTTTGTATGTTTTATATTTTATAATATTTCTCATATAGATTTCTGTGTGTTTTTCAAATATTTTTTTCTTTACTTTTTTTTATATTTTACATTTTTAGATTATCTCTCATATAGATTTTTGTATGTTAAAAAAAATTTATATTTTCAGTTTTCGAATATATTTTGTATGTTTTTCACTTGTATTTTCTCTTATTTCTTAACTTGCTTAACTTACAGTATAAAATACATCCTGAACCGGTTATTTGGTATTCTTCCTTTTTGCTCCTGATTTAGTTTTTTATAATCAATTACTAGTCGATGTTTTAGAGTTCCATCTTCATTTTGACCCTTTTTGGGCACTACTAAGACTAGTGAAATATAAGGGCTTCTACTTGGTCTTATAATTTGTTCTTTTAGTATTCTATCGATTTCATTATTAACGAAATCTGAGACTGACATAGCATAAGGATATTGTTTTGTATAAATTTCCTTATCATTGTCAGTATTTATTTCTCCTCGAATATCGATTCGAAATGGAAGTTGCATATTTATCTTAGAATCTTAATCTGCGAAATATTGAGTCTAAATAAGCTATGTGATCTTGTAACGATGGCGAGAAAATTATGATGTCATCCAGGTAAACTAAACATCCATCACTCTTTGAAACGTTGCTGGAGCGTTTGTGAGGCCAAACGGCATACGAATGAACTCATAATGTCCTTTTTTTAAATTTTGTTCAAAATCTTATTTTCTAAATCTTTTATTTAAATTGATATTAGATTATGAATTTATTCTTTGTCGGAAAATTCAAGGACGGTGTGTTCATGTTTTGTGGATCACAAACTATTAGTTTTCTGTTCTTTTTTTTTTTTTGTGTAGCCTTTTATTTATTATTTAAAATCTGTCCTAGTGGACAATAATTAAATTTTTTGGAGGGAAACATTAACGTAAGGGGAGTACATCGAGTGTACTTGGGTAGGGGTTAAGTATGATTAAGTATGTTGAGTAAGGTCAAGCGGGTGCGTTCTCTGCAGGCGTCTTAGGGATTGGCTATGGTCTAGAAGGTTGACGGCCAGGTGGTTGTGGTGGTTCTCCAGTCTGCTAGCATATCTCACACTGTGTCTGTAGATTTCGTCGTCTACCCATGGAATCCCGAGCTCCTCGTGGATGGCGGAATTTTCGTGGTAGGGATGGGCGTTGGAGACTATTCTCAAACATCTGTTTTGGAATCGCTGGATCTTCCTTCTATGTGATGTGCTTGCAGTGCCCCACAGCTGAATTCCGTACGTCCAGATTGGCTTGAGAATAGTCTTGTAGACGAGAATCTTTAGTTTCTCTCGCAGTTTGGACTTTTTACCGATGAGCCAGTGGAGTTTCTTAAGGCTTATGTTGGCCTGTATACGCTTTCTGTTGATGTGGGGGCCCAAGTCAGCCTTCTGTCCAGGGTCAGCCCTAAGTATTTGGGGGTGCTGGAGGTAGGGATGGTGTCGCCGTGGATTGAGAAAGGGGGGCATCCAGTTGCCTCTGGATGATGGCTGATGCTCGTTGAGGGTTTGTTGCGGTGGCAAGGAACGCCGTGTCATCTGCATAGGTGGCTGCTGTGAGGTAACGGGAGGGTATGATAGGGATAATTCAACGTCGGCTTGCTCAGGATTCTTTGATCCCAAGCTTGTTGACGGATAATTCAACGTCGGCTTGCTCAGGATTCTTTGATTTTTTTTTTTTTTTTTTTTTTTTTTTTTTTAATTTTTATTATTTATTGAATCTTCCCTTTGTGTTAAGAGACTAACAATAAGTGTTCAAATCTTAATCTAACTTAATTAACTTTCACTTAGTGATAGTTTTTTTTTTTCATTAATGCCCTAATAAGTTTATTGCTGGGCTGGGAGGTCGTTGCGGTGCAGCCGGCTTTGACTGCATACTCGGATTAGTTTTCTTGCGAGGGGATTTGTATGGGTGGTCAGCTTTTCGTTATACTTCGTTTTTTTCTCAGCTATTACTTCGATTACTAATTTGATTTTTAGGTCTCTGTGTATGTTTTCGTTCCGAAGGTACCACGGCGCTCCAGTGATAATTCTCAGAATTCTTGACTGTGCTCGCTGAATAATGTCTATGTTACTTCTGGATGCGTTGCCCCACAGCTCGGAGCCATAAGTCCAGATAGGTTTTAAGACGGAGTTGTATAGAAGAGCTTTGAACTCCAGACTAAGTGGAGAGCGAGCATTTATGAGCCAGTGGAGGTTCCTTGCTTTAAGTTTAAGATGTTTAGATTTGGCTTCTATATGTTTGCGCCAAGTGAGCCGCCTGTCCAGATGAACTCCCAGATATGTTACCTCGTCGGCTTGTGGAATGCATATGTTATTCAAGACCAGTGGTGGGCATGTTTGTTTGTTTAAGGTAAAGGTAACCTGCTTGCATTTTTGAACATTTATTGAAATTCTCCAGTCGGCAAGCCATCGTTCTACAGATGTTAAGTGTCGGGATAGGAGTGCCGTGGCTTTTATTGGGCATTTCGAGCGACTGAGTATCGCGGTATCATCAGCGAACGTGGAGGTTGTTAGATTGTAGTCTATGGGGAAATCCGCCGTATACAGGGTGTATAAGATTGGACCCAGTACACTGCCTTGCGGCACTCCAGCTTCGATTGCGCAATCGCGTGAAGTGCTTGTATCGCATCTTATTGCAAACACTCTGTTATATAGGTATGACTTCAGTAGCTTATGTGTGTTTTGGGGCAACAGCTTGATTATTTTAAACAAAAGTCCATCGAGCCACACTCTGTCAAATGCCTGCGCGACGTCTAGAAAAATGGCTGTGCAGTATTCTCGATGTTCAAAAGCAGTACGAATTTCTGACGTGATTCGGTTGACCTGTTCGATGGTTCCATGTTTTTCTCTAAAGCCAAATTGATGTGTTGGAAGTGTGTTGTTTATTCTAAGATGAGGGCTAATCCGAAGGAGTAGCATTTTTTCAAACAGCTTTGAAAGACATGTTAGTAAGCTTATCGGTCTATATGATGATGGCTGCGTTTTATCTTTTCCTGGCTTTGGAATCATTACTATGGTCGACTTTTTCCATTTTTGAGGGAAGTATCCAAGCTTGGCGATTGCGTTGAACAACAGGCAGATGTGAAGAATAGCACACTTTGGGAGTTCAATGAGCATTCTTGGAGTTATTAGGTCGTAGCCAGGCGATTTTCTTGGGTTCAGTTGCTCTTTGATAACCTTTGCTAGTTCACATGGTCGGAATTCAAAGGGTTCTTGAGGATCTAGATTGGCTGCTATTAAAGGAGGGAGAATAAATGTGTTGGTAGAGGGATTTGATAGTAGCATTACGTCGATGTTTTTTTCGTAAATGAACTGTGTGAGCTCTTGTGTATGCCGTGAAACGCCATTTGCGTTCCACAGAGATATCCGTAGGGAAGCCATTATGGGGATTTTGAAGATACAAGAAGTTGAATCAGGATATTTTGGTTTTTCATGAGCTCTTGCAAAGTATTTTGCATGAACGTCATGAAGTCTTTCATGCTTTGCTGTAGGGATAGCATCATAGCTTCGATGCCACTTTGTTGTGTTTGTTGGATGTTTGTCGGTGTATGTTCGGAATGAGCAGTTCTTGTCGGTGGGGCGGGCACTTCTAGTCCGGATTTTAGGGCGCTAGCGAAAGAAATTGTTGGAGTAGTGCTTGGGACAGTTAGGGGTGGTTGAAAAATCGGTTGCGGAGAGTAGAAATTGACTTTGTTGTATGTATGTGCTGTGGCAATACGTTTGTTTAGGCGGCTCTTCAATTCTTTGTACACCACACAACCTCTGTAGTTTGCAGTATGTTTTTCCCCGCAGTTACTGCATTTCTTCACAGACTTATCGTCCTTGTTTTTGGGGCAGTTTGCGGTAGTATGAGGTTCGCTACAGACAACACATACGGACTTAAGGGTGCAGTATGCCTTGGTGTGGCCGTATTCTTGGCAATTAGTACATTGAACTGGATTGATACGTTTGTGCGGCTCCTCCACGGTGATCCTCCGATGTAGCAAGTACTGTAAATTGTATATTGGGTGCACTTCGTTTTTCTTTAGTGCCTGGAGCTCTGGTTCGAGTTCTATTTTGAATAGTGGCTGCGGAACTTTGTCTTTGTTTAAAATATTAATAGCTGTCTTTGCAGAAAAGTTTTTGGCCTTCAGAGCCTCAATTATCTCAGCTGGTGTCACTGTTGCTTCAATGCCCTTAAGTACTACCTGTAGCCCTTTGCAACTTTTTAATTGGTATGTGTAGTAGTTTTTACCAGCATCATTTAGGTATTTAGTCACTATACGGTGGTCTGCTTCTGTTTGGATCTGTAGTTTTATTTCATGAATATTTCCTTTTTTAAGTGGGATAATGTGGAACTTGCTGTCACCAATCAAAGCAACGAGTTTATTTACAAGTGCATTTGTACTTTGTTCTCGTATGAAAATTGGTGGAGGCCTGGTCTTTTTTGGTTCCCCTACCGTTTTTTCGTTGGGTTGTTCGGTCGCAGAATCAGCCAAGATAGCATATCGGTTTGAATTATTTACTGCAGAGTTTTCATTGCCGTTGTTGGTTCGATTGATTTTGGGTTGATTACCTGCCTTATTGTTTTGAGGGCTGAGCTTTCTCTTGATTTGGATGTAGCGATCCATGCCAGTCTGCACAGTCGAAATCGACTTCTGCTTTTGTTTTGATTCTTCTTTACGTGCATTATTGTTGTTGCAAACGGTCAGTGCTGCTGAATTATTTACAGCTGGCACAGCGATAATTAGTTGGGCCGCTGACGAAGTTGATGTTGTGGCAGTTGCCAGTGAGGTCACTGCACTCGTTATTGCAGTGTTACAGTTACCCGGGACGGTCGTTTGGCGCTGCGAGAGGAGCGGGGTAGGAGAGGCGGTCTCTTCGCTCCACGACTTGTGAGCCGAAGCAGGCAGAGAGGGAGAGCAAGAACGCGGTCTGTCGTTCGCTGAGGGCAAAAGTTTCGAGTTAGTTGAAGGTGAGGGTGCTCGATCACCGATTTGCGGTGAGACGAAAGAAAAGTATGCATTGTTGCGTTGTAAAGAGAGCCGGCGCTCGTCTTGTTCACATTGTCGCTGAGAACGTATGTCGTTTTGATTCATTGTTCTAAGTCCACATATAACAATTACCAGAACAATATGGAATAATTATTTATTTTAGTAAATAATTACTATAGTCAATAATTGTTAGTTGTGCAAACTGCACTTTACACTTTGTGTTTAACTTTCACTATACTGTTGTAGTTTTTAGAACTTGCTATTCGTAGCTTGAAAGAAACACGTCTCCACCCGAAGACTGTGGAATGCCGATAAATACTTTTTACTTTAAATACTTTTTGTATAATATATTCTTTTAATGGAAGAACATTTTTTCCTCAATTAAACAGAAAAGCACAAATCGTTTTTTCCTCATTGTCATAATATTCGAGCTTTTCTTTTTTCCAATTAAATTTCTTAATAAATTGTACCCAATTAGTAAGTCTGATTCTAAACCTTCTATTTCATAAAATAGATGTTTTGTTTTAAATATTGTTAATATAAGGTAATATTTTATAATTGAATATCCATGAACTGTAGATACCCTGTTAGACGCGATGTAAAAAAGAGAACAGAAACGAATACAAGATAGAGAATTTTTAAAGATACCATTCAGATACCTTGAAATCCAATTTAGAAGATTAACAGGGAAACCTAAAAGATCAAGTTTCCTTACTAGAAGGTAATGATTAACGGAGTCAAATGCTTTACTAAAATCTGTGTAGTTTTGATCTGTTTGAAGATTATTTTAAAACCCCTGTAATAATTTTAATTTTATTTATGAGTAATGTCCTTTTCTTTTTTACTTCGTTGTAGAATTCTGTATTGCTTAAGCGTCCCTGTCTAAGGATGCTTAATTCTAATTCGAGAATATGGATTGGTCTTTTATCGTTATAAATAAAATCCAATCAGGAAAAAATTGCTTGGTAGTTTAACACGGTACCATGGTTAGTTAGAGCATCATGTCCTGCTCCCATGATTTTTTAAAGTAAAATTTGAATTTTTTTAGGCTCTTCTATCGCTTATATTTTTTCATATATATTTTTTATACATTTATTAATCGGTTAATTAATTCCATTGTCAGATTGGTGGCGCTGGACTTCCCGACCGCAGGAAATGTTGGTGCTGAACCTCCGATTGCCATTGTTAAATTTAAATTTTCAAAACTATTTATTAAATTTTACAGATTGTTTTCTTTAATGGATTTTGTAATGTTTAATTTTTCAACTAATACTATTCCGTATTTTTGCTCTGAATTTATTTAAAATTTATTTTATTTGGGTTGGGCTTTATGCCTTCGGTAGTTACAATATGACCTAAGAATTCTGTTACATAAACTTACATTTGTCGAGTTGTAACTTTAGATTAGCTTCTTGTAGTTCAGCAAATACTTTACGTAGAGATAAGAAGTGTTCTTCCAATGAAGTGGAAAAAACTATTATATCGTCCATGTAAACTAAACAATCTTTGAAAATTAGGTCTTCTAAAAGATTGTCGATGCAACGTTGGAATGTTGCAGGTGCATTCTTCAATCCGAATGGCATTTAAGGGTATTCGTAATGTCCTTTTTTTTTGTGGAAAAGAGCTGTTTTCTGAATCAAGCTTTCGTCCATTTGGATCTGATAAAAACCTTTTGCTAAATCTATGCTAATGAAATATTGAGACCTTCCGAGCTTATCTTGTATTTCATCCATGACTGGAATTGGGTATTTGTCATCAATAGTAATTTCGTTTAGTTTGCGATAGTCGAATACTATCATAAACTTTGGTATCGCCTTTTTTCGGTACTATCCAGATGGGAGAACAATAAGGTGAGTTCGATTTCCGAACGATGTCGTGTTGTATTATTTCTTTGATTTGTAATTATACTTCATTGTCGTATGCTTGTGGGTATTTATAAGGTTTTCTATAGATTGGGTCTTCATGTTTAGTTTTGATGACATGCTTTACAATATGTGAAGGTCAAATTTTCGCCTTCTCTGTATTGTATGTCCCTAAACTCGTGAAGAATTTTAGTAAGGGCATTTGACACTTCATTATTTAGATGGTCAAGCCTGAATTCATTTGATTCGTTTAGTTCGTTTCCTATTGCGTAATTTGTTGTTATATTGATTTTTATTTTAGATAGTTGATGCATGGTTATAGTTTTGGCTTCTATTTTCTGTGTTGTATTTTGGACTGTGGTGATTTTTATTTAGGGTATTTTGAGTGCTTTAGAATTTTGGACGATCGGACCATATATCGTCATAGCAACCCTCTTGCTGGACAATTTGCTTTAACTTACTAACTTTTGTTATGTCAAACCTAGCTAAATGCATGTCTGGGAGTTTTTAATAATTAAATTTTTTACTGTATTGTTCATTGCGGGTATATAAATATGATTTTCTAGGGCTAGCTTATTTGTTATAATAAAGCATTTTGCTTATAATTCTTCTATGAACTTACGAACTGATCCATTGAATTGTGTGTTATATAGTCGTCTTAAAAGTTCTTCGAACGATGTTTGGGTCTCGAACTCCGCGATTAGGGCTTCCTTCAATTCCGGCCATGTGTTAGCTGCGCTGAGCTGTGATACTCTTTGGGCGTCACCTCCGATTTGCATTTTGCGTTTCAATCGCACTGAAGAGAATGTGTAAGTGACGGATGTCAGTTGTTGGGTAGAGTTTTAGTATGAACTCGATTCTTCTTATGAACGAGTGTGTTGTAGTTTTGTACCGGAAAATGTTGTTGTCTTTATTTAATACACAAAACCTGGGGTTTCAGTTACCCTTTAATGGTCTTTTTCTTGCAGCACTAATGTAATTTTAGTAGCGGTCACACCTCGATGGTGGGCTACCAAGTTGAAACTGTCTGACTGGCGGATTAGTTACTTCTTGTAGCACTGATTAGCCACAAAGTTGAAATAAATCACTCACGAAGGTACTTTTGTTGGTCACTATAAATTTAGGACCACCGACTGCGCCAATAACGAATCCAAGGTAATTTATTAGATAAAAAATAAATTTTTAGATTTAAATAAATTTACAAGTGTGGAAGCGGAGACAATTCACGTCCTATTCGTAGAGCGAAAGAATTAAATCTCATTTTAAGTTGTGAAGCTAACATTTAGCAAGCCTTTCCCTGAGACTTATTTACTTCTTTATGTGTTGAGCTAAAAGAGGCTCTCTTATGTATTTCTATGAATTGAGTGCTCTCTTGAGTGGATCGTGCATGGATACTGGAGAAGACAAGGATTTGAGCTGCGTAAGCGGTTTTGACCATTTCGTGGAAGTCGCGAAAGCGACTGCGTATGTTTATTTCTGTTGGATTGGGTGCCCTCTTGAGTGAATCGCTCATGGGTACTTGAGAACTTGAGCTGCGTAAGTGGTTTTTGACCATTTGGTGGGAATATCGGATTCGGCAGCGGATGTTAATGTTTACATTAGGGCAGGCTGGATTTTTTTTCACCAAAATTGGGCTTATGGGATACTTGAATTTATGACTTATATACTAAGTCATTATATGATTTTTTTTTGTTTTTTTTCGCACTGGTCCCACGGCCACACCTCCCGCCCAACCGACCGAGGGGCGCTGCCGTGTATCGTACGGCTCGTTACGCGAGATGATATAGACGGGATATACAAAAGAGAACAGGAACGAGGAAATTAATAATATGTAAAATTACTATATTAAATATTACTGTTAGTAGGATCTAATTATGTAATAAAATAGTTAAAATCGATTGCTTTAAGAGCGGCAGAGAGTTAAGATTACAGATAATAATAGTATAAAGTCTATTATAGTCAGAACATAAAACTCTGTAAGGGTCACGGAACTCATAGTTAGATCTACAATGATTTAAGATAAGGGGTATATAGTTTCAAGTGAATCTACTTGGAACCGAGAAGTTAGGCCGACTCAAGTCCGAATCAAGTCCGGACTCTCAACATCCCCACGATTAAGATAACAAATAAAGACTGTTCCAAGCATAGCTCTACGGTTAGCTAGGGACGGTAAATTAATTAAAAGTAGTCTACTAGAATAAGGAGGTAATATACGATTTGCATCCCAATTAAGGCGCCGCAAGGCAAAAAGTAAGAATTTTTTTTAGACCGATTCAATGCGGTCCGAGTGGACTGCGTATTGTGGACTCCAAACAGGTGATCCGTACTCGAGAATCGGACGGACTAACGAAATAAATAAGGTTTTAGTCAAGTAAGGATCATCAAATTCCTAAGACCACCTTTTTATAAGACCAAGCACACCCCTGGCCTTGTTGACAATAGACGAAATATGGTCAGAAAATTTTAGTTTTGGGTCCAGAAGAACACCAAGATCATCAACTCGTGTTATTCTGTCCAAGATGCATATTGGGTTGGCACGACAAAAGGTCATAACTTTACACTTGGAGCCGTTTAAGTCTAACACGTTATCACGGCACCATATTTGAAATCGATCTAGATCGGATTGTAAGTCTAAATGGCACGAAGTGTCCTTGTACTGGAGGCATAATTTAACATCGCCTGCGTATATAAGTACACGCGAATGTTTTATTATTAAGGGGAGGTCTTTAATGAATAAGGTAAAAAGAAGCGGACCAAGATGGCTCCCTTGTGGGACACTGGATGTGACTTGGAGAATACAAGATAGAGAATTTTTAAAGAGGACTTGTTGTGTCCTGCCATTCAGATAGCTTGAAATCCAATTTAGAAGATCAACAGGGAAACCTAAAAGATCAAGTTTCCTTATTAGAAGGTAATGATTAACAGAATCAAATGCTTTACTAAAATCAGTGTAGATGACATCTGCTTGAAGATTATTTTTGAAACCCTGTATTTCGAAAGAAGTTAGCTCCAAGAGGTTAGTGGTTGTTGATCTGCGTTTCATAAAACCGTGTTGACACGGTGATATGATTGATCTACATAGGTGCTGCAAATGAGGAGTGATAACATTTTCATTTTTGGGATAGCCGACAATTTAGAGATTCCTCTGTAATTGCTTGCATTCAGCTCGCTACCTTTTTTATGAAGAGGAATCACAAAGAACTCCTTCCATATATGAGGGAATTGTGAAGATTCCAGAGATAAGGTAAACAGTTTCAGTAGAGGCTTGCACAAGGCTTCCGCACAGACTCTGAGCACACAGCCAGGGATTCCATCGGGACCTGACGAATAGACCGGTTTAACACGCTGAAGATCGTTAAGCAGTGAGCTTTCGTTTAAAGTGGGGCAAAATATTAGATTCGACTTAGATACCGCATAAGAGTATGGCTGTTCGGAATGAGGTAAAGTTGAATATGTTGTTTGAAAAAACTTGGCGAATAGATCGGCTATTGCCTGACGTTACCCTAGTGTTTAAAGCTAATATTCTTTTAACTTCATTGATCTCCTCGTCTCCTAGAATTTGATGGTTGCTAATGTCTGCTTTTGCCCACTGTATGGCCTGATTAAGATTAAAAATTTCTTCTTTAAGCATTTGAATATGAAACATTTTAGGCTGTTTATTAAATTTCTATTGAACAGAGTGATT
This sequence comes from Drosophila melanogaster, assembly GCF_000001215.4. Taxonomy (NCBI): domain Eukaryota; kingdom Metazoa; phylum Arthropoda; class Insecta; order Diptera; family Drosophilidae; genus Drosophila; species Drosophila melanogaster. The sequence goes on along the minus strand of NC_024512.1, from coordinate 1,755,929 downwards.
TAATTTATTTTGACAATGATGAGCCTATTAATAACCTGGTTATTGTTGTTAGTTAAAGCTGAATTTATTTTTTCTTGAATTATTTCAAAATCTCTTCTATCTGGGGATCCAGGCAGACATTTCCAAACACTACCTATTAGATCTTTGTCTTTTCCTTATACTCCTGACTTTCAAGCTATTGATTAGGTTTTTAGAAATCCTGACTTCCTCTTTTATGAAGGGTAGGATTGGGTCGTAGGTTTTTAATTTCATTAAGGCTGTCTGGTTTATTTTATCAATTGTATTTTCATATTCCTTTATGTCAATAATATTGATTAATCGAAAGATCCCTGTTTGAACCTGGGCTAGTCCTGTAGTCAGTGTCACAATGTCAGAATTATTGTAGTCCGGTATGTGTACGTCCGCAGCGTACACAGTCAGAAGGGCTCTGTAAATTACGGTGTTTAATAATTTAATAATTTAATTAAACAAATTAGTTTTTTATAAATTATTCTCCCGCTTTTTGCTAGTACTGTAGTGTTTCTGTTTTCATCCTTTCCTTTCGTTCCTTCTTTTTTGTATCTGGCTTACAACTTGGTGCCTAATCTTTTATTGTTTTGTATGAATATTTTTTGTCCAGGATAGTAGTTTTTTATCTGATTCCTACTTTTATTGTGGCGAGCTAAATCTTTTTCCTTTCTGAGCTTGATTTCTTTCTGTCTGTAGTAGTTTAGGGTCAAGATATACTTTTCTGCCAAAGAATAAATCGACCGGTTTCCTGTTTGTGGTTGAGTGTATTGAATAATTATATTTGTCAACTGATTTCTCTATAAGGTCGTTTAATGAACTGTCTAATTTCTCGGCTTTTTGGCATCTAATAATTTCTGAAAGAGTTGAATAAAAGCGTTCGATCTGACCGTTGGCTTAGCTGTTGTAGGGTGGTGCTTTATAAACCTTTATATTGAACTGGTCTTGCAGCATTCGCATTATGGGACCTGATCCAAGACATTTTTCGTTATCTATTATCACTCTTCAGGAATACCGAAGTTTATTAATGTTTCTTTCAGGGGTTGTTTAATGTCTTGGATTGCTCGAGAATTGACTATTTTAACTTGTGCGAATTTAAAAAATTTATCTATTGCTGTGAGGACTACTTGTTTACACGAGAGATAAAAGTCGACGTGAATAATTTGCCCTGGGTATTGTGGTATAGGTGTGCTTTGTAGCTCTGGCTTATTTGGGTGTCTTTCGTATTTTTGTTCTTTGCAGGTCTGACATTCCTTCGTTATTTTTGTGATTTTACCCCTCACAAAAACAGCCCCTGTTTTAACAGCTGCTATTTGTTTTCTCTAATTTTGTCTAATTATTCAGTTTTGTAATTATTAAAAAGTGGATAAATTTCTTGTATTTTCCATAAGGTTTCCTCGTCGGTGTAGATTTCATTTATGACGGACGGATTGAGTCTTTCTTTTAGAATTTGTAGCAAATTGTCTGAATTGAATATTGGTTCTCTAATAGTGTGTATGTGATATGTTGAAAAGACAATTTCAAATTTATAAGATCTATTTCCTTAAGATAGCAGTATTTGATTTTTAAAAACATTTATCGGTTCTTCTGCCATTAGTTTTTCGGGAGAGCTAAAGCTACTGTGCACGGCACTTAGTTCTCCATGCGTTTGCAAGGGAGGTCTACTCAATGCATCGGCAACCACGTTTGCCTTGCTAGGTTTGTGCAAAAGTTCGTGGGTGTATTTTTCTAAAATTTCTTTTCATCTTTTCATTTGATCGTTACTGGATTTTTGGATTGATTGGGTGTGTGAGAGACTCGTGATCTTTATTTGTGTCTTTATTTTGGTTGGACCATACAAAAAAATTCGAAGAGTTTGTATTGACCAAATTATGGCCAGCATTTCTTTTTTTTTTTCGGTGCGTAACTTTCTTCTGCCTTATTAAGATTCTAGAAATAAACATTATTGGTTTGTCCTCCTGAGCTAATACGGCTCCTATGGCATAATCGGACGCATCGGTGGTCAATTGGAATTCTTTACTATAATCTGGATAAGCTAGAGTTTGTTTTAGTTTATTGAATGCTTCCCTAGCGTTTTCTTCCAGGTAGATTAGCGTTCTGTTTGAAGCATTTTTTTAAATACGGCCTCGGCCCTCTTCCCCTCTTAAAATAATATTTCTTGATAAAGCGACGGTAAAATCCTTAGAGTTAGGAACGAAGATCTTTGAGGTTCCTTGGCTCGGGAAATTGTACGATAGCCCTGACTTTTTCGGGATTCTTATTTATTGCAGTATCGGCCACTAAAAACCCTAAGAATTCCACTTCTTTTTTGAAGAATTCGCATTTGTCAAGCTGGATTCGCATATTTGCTTCTTCTAGAATATTAAATATTATCTTGATGTCTTTTATATGGTTTTCCTCTTTTTTGCTAAAGATGATGATGTCATCGATGTATTCGAAACACCTAATATGTTCTCTAAGGATATCGCCCAGCGTTTGTTGAAAAATTGAAGGTGCATTTTTAAGGCCAATCGGTAGTCTGGTCAACTCGTATTTTCCATGGTTAACTGAGAATGCCGTTTTTTCGATATCGGATTTTCTTAGCGGAATTTTGTGAAAGCCTCTATTGGGGTCAATGACTGAGAAAATCTTATTCTGTCCTAGTTGTGCAAGTACGTTGTTAATGTCCGGTATGGGGTATCTGTCTGGAATGGTAACCATGTTCAATTTCCTATTGTCAATTACCATTCTGTGTTTTATCTGTCCTGTCGTTAGGGTCTAATTATGTCGTTTGCGAGTAGCTCTTGTATTTATTTTTCTACTTTTGGTCTAAGAGCCTCTGGGTACGGCTAGTTTCTTGAGTATATTGGGCTCTCGTTTGTACTCTTATAGTGGCTTCTACTGTTGTTGTGAATGTCAGTATTTCGTCCGGGTCTCCAAAAAGATTTTTAAAGTTTGAGGAAATAGTTCTTAAATGTTTCTTTTGAGTTTCTGTAGCGTGTTCTACTTGAGTATCTTGTTGACTTCGCGTGAGGTTTTCTGTTTTATTTTAATTCTTTTTTTATTCTGTACCCCTTTTTCATATTAATTTGGTCTTTTACTTCGCGCAGTGTATCTTTTTCGATAATGTCATCGAAAGTCTTTAAGAAGGGTAGTATAAAACATTTAATAAAAGTATTTTTTAGGTCGAAAGGATTGGCGATTTTATGGTGTGTTATAAGAATTTTTCCGTATTCATTGAGTGTTGCATCATCAGTTTCTGTTTGTTCGTCATTGTACTCTGTAGTTTGTTCGCTAGCGGTGTCTATATGAAAATTTGTCTGTTTTTGGTCTGGCAGTCCTTGGGGTGATGGTCTCTTTTCCTGCTGTCTAAATCTGGATCTGTTCATGTAGTTACCTTGTTTTGTCTGCATAGTTCTATCTATGTCCTTAGGCTCTGGCCTAGGGTGTGGCTTTGGGGCCGATGGTCTTGGTGGCTGTGTTGGTAGGTTGCCATAGTGTTGTTGGTAATTCCCTCCATATTGTTGCTGTGGTACAAAATGAGTTACTCTAGGGGTCCGTGGAACATAAGCCCAGTGTGGAATGAATGGTTGTCGACTTGCGTTTGAGAATTGTTGAACGGATTTTCTTGATAGGTCCTCTTCTTCTTGGTCCTCTACCAGGACCTTCGAATTTTCTTAAATGGGTTTGGCTATTATTTGCGTAATTGGTCCTAAATTTTTGGTTTTCCAACTTCTCGCATAGCTGAAGTTTCCAACAGTCTGGGCAAGTCGCCCTTCAGGCCTCTGAAGAAGGTGTCAAGTGCCTTGTCTCTGTAGGATTTGGCAAAAGGATCTATTGATTCTTGTCCCATTTCAATGCAAGTAATTTTGTTCAAAATAAGGTATAGGTGGGTATAAATTCACTGGAAGAAATCCGCTGTACTTTGATTTCCTTGCACCAGCGAGGTCATTTGTGATGATGATTGTGGGTGATCCTGCTAATGATGAATATATTTTTAATATTCTTTCTACGCTTTTTCTGAGCTAAATTCTCCTGCTTGGCCAGAAAATTCCCTTAAGCACTTTACTATATCTTGGACTCGTTCTAATTCACTCATGTTAACATTATTGATATGGACCTCTTGATCAAGTAGTGGTGCAGTGTCTGAATTTAATTTTTGGTTCGAAATTCTCTCTACTATTTCCTGAATTTGTCCCTGCATATTGGCTACGTTAAGGGCTTGGTTTACCCTTACCCTTTCGGGGCCTGTGTTATTATTAAGTAGGGCAGGCCTAATTAGATTGTTGGGTTTGCCATGATTATTTATAAAATATTTTTTCTTATTATTTTCTCAAAGTGTTTCTCATATAGGTTTTGTATGTTTTCAGAAAATGTTTTCTGTATTTTCTCGTAAAGATTTTGTATGTTTTATATTTTATAATATTTCTCATATAGATTTCTGTGTGTTTTTCAAATATTTTTTTCTTTACTTTTTTTTATA